>NC_135558.1:19805370-19930370 GCF_964340395.1 Glandiceps talaboti | reverse complement strand
AAATCCCTCAATTCTACGTTTGTATGTTTGCATACATGTAAATACAGTACCTGAACACTGTGAATGTATGGTCTCCAAAATAGCCTCATCCACAATATTTGGGGCTGCAATTTGTATACTATGATTGACGTCCGATGGCTTTAAGAGGTACTTCATCAGGGGTTCTTGTATCATATGTGTAATTCCACTCTTATGAATTAAATGTGTCACAGCTGACAAGTTAATTATATTGAAATTCAATCGTTTGTAATGTACTAGTTCCCATTTACTTGTCGAGGGTCCACCAGGACTTGTCGAGGTTGAAGTACGGCCACTACCGTTACTAGACTCGCTCCCGCCGAAAATGCAACCTGGTGACATAGTTTGCAGTAATTTTCCTTTTGTACGGTGGAGATGAACCACTAAAACTTTCATCGTCACAATCACCACTCGCACTTGTTAGATATAGTTTCCGTTTTTTCCCCTTCAAATTCAGTTTCCGCCGCCATGTGATGGGTATACAAAAAGACATATCTAGTATACCCCCATGAGTTTATTTGCTGGTTTATTTAATTATTTTATTTGTCCCTGTACTTGTCGTTCGTTTGCTTGTTCATTTGTCATTCATTTATTTATTTATTTATTTATTTATTTATTTATTTATTTATTTATTTATTTATTTATTTATTTGTTTGTTTGTTTGTTTGTTTGCTTGTTTGCTTTGTTTTGTTTGTCACACGGTTTCTGGGTTCCCTGCGATAAAAAGCCCAATGTTTACGGATGTACCATTCGTGTGAGTTTTGACCTGTGATCTTTGACGTGTGATCGGACACCAACTTAGGGCACAGGGGCACGTGTTATTGTGTGTGTGTGTATATATATATATATATATATATATATATATATATATATATATATATATATATATATATATGTTATTGTATATATATATATATATATATATATATATATATATATATATATATATATATATGTTGAGGGTAGAAGAAAATCAAGTCGGGTTTTTCGTCTCTACAAGCCTGTTTCGTGAGTAAATCACTCGTCAGGAGATGTTGATGTACTGAATATACCTCGTATAAATCGTGTGGTGTATATAAGGCGGGTTTTACCTAGGGTGTTGAGTGGTGCTTTTGTTTGTAAAAAAGGTGTCAATTATGTGTGCGATGGGTCAGGTGTTACACAACAATGTTTTATTTCGATGGCGACAAGAGGATACAAGTTCATTTCGTTTATTTAATGTGGATAGTTCGGGTCGGCAGATAATAAAGAACTTTTCTTTGAGGCATAAATTGCACTTCTTGCTTGCGCTACTGTAGGTTGGGTGGGATGAAAGTGGTCGCCAGGAAATGGAGTGGTCGATGTTTTTATCCTTGAGGGTCCAGATATGTTTGCTGAGTTCTGTAGAGTTCCTATGTTTAGTGCGTCGGAATAAGGCTGTGTGGTTTCTGTACCTTGTCTTAAACTCGTTTTCTGTGAGCCCGATGTATGTTTCTGTAATGTCGTTGTCCTTGCGTGTGACGGCTGCTTGGTAGATTGCGGATTTCTGTAGGCAGTTTTCGTTAAGCGGGCATGTTTTCTTTTGCCGACAGTTGCATGTTTTATTGGCATTGGTGCTGTTTACGGTGGTGTTGGTGCGTTCGTGTGAAATAAGGATGCGTTTGTTGTGGTTGTTGATGACATGCTTGATGTTATTCATGCAGCTGTAACTGATTTTAACGGTGTTGCGGTTGAAGATTTTTCTGAGTTTATGATCTTTGTGGAAGTGTTTGTCTACAAGGCTGAGGAATCTGTGTCCGATGTTGGTGCTAACATTTTTGCTGAATGGGGGGTTGTACCATAATATGTCTTTCCGTTGTCTGTTTCTTCGTCTAGAGGTCGTGGTTGGCTCGTAGTGTAGTGTGTATTTGTATCCGCTCTCGTTGAGTGCTTTTTGGTATGGAGGTGCGGCTTGGTCGAAAGATGCTTTGTTCGAAGAGTGTAATGATAGGCGTTTGTTAATACCAGTGGGTATGCTCTTAGTCGTGGTTTGTGGGTGGTTGCTATCTCGGTGTACATATTGCAGGATGGTGTCGGGCTTTGTGTAGGGCCGGTACGTATCGTTGCTCAAGTTGAGGGTGACATCTAAAAAGTTGATTATCTGTTTGTTGGCTTCTATTGTTATGCGTAGTCCGTTGAGGTGGAATATGCGGCATATGTTTTTCTTGATGTTTTCTGTGTCTCTTGGTGATGTGTTCGAAACGGCTAATCCGTCATCTCTGTATAGCCCTATGTTGATATCAGGGCCTTGTAGTTGGGAGAGGAGGAAGCTTCCTACCAGCTCGCATGTTTCGGCACCATCATAACTGCCCATTGTAACGTTGAATGTTGTGTTGCCTTTCTTTTCCCAGGGTTGTTGTTTATGTATAAGGACAGAGTTCTTGGCATGGAGGATGATGTTACGTTCGTCGGCTGTGATGTTGTCGTAGTCTGATGAGGCAAATGTCAGTGCTCTGTTGAGGAGGTCTTGGCTGATTGATGGGTAGAAATCTACAACATCGAAGCTGATGAAGTTGTGGGCTTGTTTGTTTTCGATGGCTTTGAACCATTCGATTACTGATGCTGTATTCTTCCATTGGTTGAGCTTTGTCGAATTTAGGATTTTGGTGTTGATTCGGTCGAGTATTTGTTTACTGATTTTGCCTATCTCGGATTTTGTGGGGTTGATAAGCCGGCAGGTAGGTTTGTTGCTGAAATTCGGTTTGTGGTCTTTGAGTGTGATGAATGCTTCTTTGTATGCTGTAGTATATCTACTCTGTCATCGATGTGTAGTTTCGTTGCGATCTTTTTGTTTTCTGTATGGATTGCTTGTGTGGTGTTGGGTTGTGCGTGTTTGTAGGATTTTGTGACGTTTTGTTTTAGGAGGTCGTTGTATGTTTTTGGTTTAAGTTTGTAGTGGTTTGTCGTCTTGTCGGCGGTGATTATAAGACTGGTTTCGTCTTTGATGCGTTTGGTGTCGTCTGCAAGCTTTTTCAGGAGCGGGTTGTTTAGTTGCTTGAACTTTGTTGATTGGATCATCCTTAGTATGTCGTCTTCAAATTCCTTGAGCTCGTCGATTGGAGGGGGGTTCTTTGTAGACTTGAAGCCGTATGTATTTGTGGTTGAAGAGGTTGCGCTGGGGTTGAGGAAGAAGAAAGCTTTCCAGCGCATTCTTCGTAGGAACTGTTCGGTCTTTTCGATGAGGCGAAGTAGGTAATCGTTGTGTGAAGGGAGAGGTATATTCTTTGGTGAGTAGTCGATGTTGAATTTCTCCATTGCAGGTTATCGAAGAGTGCTCTACAAGTGTGAGCTTGGAGCAGATTAGGAAGTCAGTGGTAAATTTGTCCGTAGTACAGTGCTCGATACGTCTGCACGCAGAGCGGAGTATATGTTGAGGGTAGAAGAAAATCAAGTCGGGTTTTTCGTCTCTACAAGCCTGTTTCGTGAGTAAATCACTCGTCAGGAGATGTTGATGTATATATATATATATATTGCCGTTTTCTTAGGATAATATCGTACGAATCCTGCTGCTACAAATGTATCAATCTCTATACTATAGTAGACTCTTTTCTCCTTACAGCTAGGAATATATAGTCAAAAGGTTGTTATATTTAGTCTGTAGACCTGAAAAACAACAATATATGACTTAGAGAGCCTCCAGTATTTACAGAAGGGCGGGGAGGACCGGTGGAATGGGAGGGGGTCACATTTTACAAACCTGTTTTTGAGGGAGGGTCATATTTAGCATTATAATGTTTGGGGAGGGTCAAATTTTAAAATCTGTAGTTTTGTAACCAAATTGAAGATTCAATTATTGTCAATTTGTTTTGTGTGTTTTGAGATGTAAAAGTGAATTGAGCACTCAACATTTATTTTTATAACTAATTTACATGCCAAAATACAAAAATAAAACTACATATAGTGTAAGAAAATTGTATATATTGTATATTCGTCCAACCATTCAACCCAATACGATAAACGTTCAATATAGTATTGGTCTTATTCAACCCCAGTCAACTGTGGGAAGGGAAAAGGGTGGAAGTCAGGACCTGGGGGAATTTTTCCATCAGGCAAACAAAAGACTCGTAACCTTACATTATGATACATGTATATGGTGGGGGTGGCACCCTGTTTTCTGTTTTACAGATGGGGGGGGGGGGGTCAAATACCCCCCCGGGCGATATATAAGGAGTGTACCAAAGAGGAATCTTTCATTTTTAACATAGTCGTTGGTGGCGCTGTCTAAGTCCCATGGTATCCATCAATCTGATTCTTACAAACAAACTAACCAAACGTTAAATCAGATACATAGAACTTTGTTTGCCTCGATAATTATATATTTGCTTTGATCGACATGACTCCCAGGCCTCTAGTTATCCCCCGTATTGTTGCTCGAAAGGGGTCACTACGCGTACGCGTATGAAGTTGATTCCATTAGTGCATTCGTGCGTACTTGCGGCCGTCTGTCCACTTACACCTGTATCTCGGATGCAAAAGCCAAGTTCATTCGGATACGATACAAAGGTGACATGCCATTTTAGGCATATGATTGTTTTGCCGATTTTCCAAATATTAAAGAATGGTGGCCATATCTGTCATAAAAATAAACTTTATGGCACAAATCGTCTTATCAAATAAAAGCACAGCGACGTGGTATACGTGTCTACCCTAAATCACAAGGTCTACCTACTGGTATAACATTAGCTAGAATCAGTGTGTGGAAGTGTCTGTTAACTACAAGCTGGGTAATCTATTAATCAAGTTTAATTTACTCTTTACCTATCACGTCAACTTAAAATTCCATATGCAGGCAAATCTGGCGGGAGGACAGCTCGTGTAATACCACATCACAGTGGGAGGGCAGATACGAACAGTTTTCACTTTCCCCTCCAATCTTGAATCAAACGTAAAATTATGTAAAAAAAAATGTTTATTAGCTATATTTTAACTTTCTGTAATTTTTTTTAAAAAAATGACTCGATGCCTGCACCTGCATGCATATCATTGATTTTTCTGAACTATTAAGCGGACTTTGACAGTTCGTGGTTCTGTATTCGCTGTTGTAAAAATGCACCAGAACCCATCATTTGCTGTAAAACAGCAAACTTAATGAATACAAATTTTTTGTACTCGAAAACTCTCAGCTTATTCAAAGAAATGCTGTGCATAACATTATCAAATATTGATTATAATTCTAGCACTTATTAACGAATACATATTCAAAGATCTGAACTTTTTTAATGCTTTTTTGAGTTCATAGGAAGAATTAAAAAATGCCATTTTATTTACTGAAATATATTGTATCGAATACCTATAGCTGGACCTGCAGTATAACGTTTTACCCAATGTTGGTCGATGACATATTTGATATTGCGCATGCGTAAACATGCCAATGCTACAAGGTAATTTTGAGTGCTCTCCTCAATGCACATTCGATACCTCACAATATTATGTTTACATTGAAATTTGAAAAAAATCTCAGGATGGAAGGAGTGTGCATCTTCAAACTAGATATGCAAATGACACTTGCAATTTACAAATTGGTTGGAGAATTGAGAATTACAGTCCAGCCAACTGCGTGTGTAGACTGTGACAATTGACAATGAGATATTTTAGTCACCCTTGCCCACCATTTCGCTGTTGTCATGTGTACCATGTTGTTACGTGCAATTCAGCATTGTGTGTTTTAACTGTACATGTACTTGGCATATTCGAATTAATAACTATATATGCATCTGTTCTATTCTCCAATTATTCATTCTTTTCTATAATATTACAAACCACAGTTATTATGATAATTAAAACGACCAGTTTCACAACTAAAGCGGGTCGATTTCTAAATGATCAAGAAATGAGCTATATATCACACACAAGTATGTTCAAATTGGAAAACTTTTATTGAAGTCTATATAACAACATATATTTGAATATGTGGACGTTCCTCCGCAGAATACTTTTTTTTTAAAGTTAGCTTTTCAACCAACGTGTGTGGTCTTATTAATAGTCAAAAAGGTCAAGTTTGACATAATATATGAAATTTTATCAAACAATAACGCCTTCGGTGAGATATATAACGTAAACACATAATTTCTGTTAAAAAAACAGCACTTGAAAATATAACTACAAACAACTTTTTTTAAAGTGGTTACAGGGAAAGGCTGTTTGTTTGATCAATTGTAAATTTACAGTCTTTTCAAAATCGACCCTTTCATCATAATTTAATCTAAAACACAGCAGACAAGATTTGTACTGCCATGGATACATTGACAATGGTGTTCACTACGTAACACAACCCGCGGGCTCGTCGTTTCTCGTTCATGTAGCTAATTGTGTGCAGGATGCGAGCGATGGCAAATATTCGAAAATGCCAGATAGCCGTCGTTGTAGATGGGTCCGTGGCTAGGTACATCGCTCCCAGGGCAAGGAACGCTGGGATATTTTCAAGGTCATTCAAATGACACCTGTCAAAATTAAAGTGAGAATAATGACGTACAGCAATCTAATGTATGAATACAAAATATGTTCACGTCATATTTCTACTTGCGATGCTTTCTTAGAACTGATAGCTATCATGTAATATGTGATAGCGTGGAGTCTGCGCTATGCTCATCAAAAACTAAGAGGTGGACTCAAATTGATCATAGCTGTAGTTGAATGTGTAACAAGTAAAGAGCGTCACCAACGATGACTTTTTCAGCCCCTACATATGGATGACATTATTTTGTCATCTACATGCATTTCGGTTGCAATGTAATGTATTGGTCACGTCGTTTACAATAATTGCACATACTGGTTTAGGTCACAACTCGTTATCTGCACTCAATGTACATAAAGAAAACCAACAAGAAAGAACGGTTATAATTAGTTCTTTAAAGTATTGTATCAAAATTGGATATATATATATATATATATATATATATATATATATATATATATATATATATATATATATATATATATATATATGTAAGAACATATAATAATAATATCGACTTCTATGTTTTATATTATAGTTGTTTACCTTTTCACTCGTTCGACGTCATCATTTGCTTTTGGTTCCTTTCCTCTGGCCCTTGCATCCTCTGGGTTGACCCATGCCTATAGTTTGCACACACAAAAACAAAACAAATACAACTTCAGACATCAGACTGTGGACAAACGGGAGCTGTTACAAACTGGGAAGTAAAAAAACTGAATTGGATTAATAACACTTGGCACAACATGTAGGAAGTACAGAAACTTGTATTACATTCCATCATTTGATAAGAACATTTTTTATGACCACTTTACATAATAGTTCACGTTCCCTGGCACTTAAGGTACACATAAAGAAGCCCTGAGAGAAACTGTTCTTATCAAACATTGAAATTAAATGTCATATAAGTCTCTGCTATTCCAACATGCTGAGTCAAAATCCAATTCATTTGTTTACTTTCCCTATTTTGTTCGTCCACGGTCTGATGTCAGCAGTTTTACAACGCAGGGATAACTGAATATATCTTCATAAAAATGAAAACTACTATTATATATTCTACGAATGACTCTCACAGTTATTGCCCACCGTTTACCTCCTCTCCCACGGACAACAAAGTGCCATATCACCATCGGCGGCATCTGATTATTACTCACTGCAGACAAATATATTTACCTAGAACAAATTTTCACTAATTTGTTTTAGGAAGTTAGGCATGATAACTATGATCTGCGAACAATGTATTTTTTTTTTCTTTTAGCAGAACAAATGGGAATCGTCGCATCATATTTTCCAAAAGAAAATATTACTTTACGTAGCTGTGCAGGTAGTAGGTTCAAATTATGTACGTTCAATACATGTATGCTGATCATTTAGGGTTTTTCCAACTGCCATTGTAAATTAATGTTAACATTCACCCATTGCATAATTATCAACCGATATGCATTAGCTGGAGTCTATAGTAGCAGTGGGGGGGGGGACTGGGCTCGTTTATTTACACTCAGACGTCAGAAGATAGCTAGTCTGGTTTGTTCACCACTAGTACATACTATGTAAAATTATATTATACCACTGTATTGATGGCTCAAATCGAGAGATCTGATTGGTCTAGACATCGAACTAGCGCGTCTGCACTCATCCAATTTTTGATGTTCACTGTTCGTCTACGAACGTTGCAGTCCGTGCAGGGATGGGGACGCAAATGAAACCAAAAAAAAAAAACGTTGCGTCTTATCTTGTTTCCGATATTTACAATATACTGGTATAATATAATAGAGATAAACCACCCCTGGGAATGGCATACCACTCCCAGGGGGTGGTTTATTGCTTAAATTTATAATGCGCATGTTCTTCGAAACGCTCCAGACGCAAATACAGAACTACTAACAAAATGATACCAGTATGCGATTATATATATAGTAGTATTGTACCGGATCGGAGCGCGGCAACGACTTAAGTTTAGATAAAACGTGGGGGAAAAAGGCGCCAGCGACTGTCGAAAGACTAACCCACTATTAGAGATACCGAATATTCCGTACCTCTTCTCTATCATATTTGTGATGACACCATCATCACACAGATAGAGGAAAGGTACGGAATATTCGCAATCTCTAATAGAGCGTACATTATGGGTCTTTTGGCGTTCCTCGGGGTTCAGTTGGTGTTATATTGCGCACGTATTAAATGCATCCCATGAATTTCTGCGTGGCTTAAATCAAACAGAGCCGAGGCACACTACCTTGCAACGGACAGATGATGTAGTCTCTAACACTACAGTATTGCAATATCCCAACTTGACAGTACGGTGTTGCGCTGATTGTATGTTAGGACTAGCGGTGATGTAATCTAATTTACATCATTAAAAGAGTCGATCCTATATGTACATATATATATATCAACGCTATCATAAAAGGACCCCAGTTCGTGGACATTGGCCAGTCACAGTGCAGTGTGTGATTAGTTGACGGGAACCAGAGTCCAACGATCGGTACCATTATGGAGCATATAGGTGCCCGTCTTCATGCATCAAAGTTACCTACCATGTTTTTTCGACGTTGGTATGATGTCATAGGTCCAACGAGTAACATCTTTAAAACTGTAATAGTTCCACACGCTAGGTAGGATTTAAAAGCATCGTTTTCGAGGGCGAAAGCAGCCATGATGCCAAAAGCACTTTACTTTGAAAATAGGTCACCCAATATACTTCCGGGGATCAGTGGTCATAACCTTTGGCCTATATTATATTCGTGTACGTTTTCCATATTAGGTACTGTACGATTATATGATGAAAAAACATTGTAATGTTCGTCATATAGAAACATTGATAATATTGATTGATTGATTGATTGATTGATTGATTGATTGATTGATTGATTGATTGATTGATTGATTGATTGATTGATTGATTGATTGATTGATTGATTGATTAATTTTTGTTTGTTTTGTTGTCTTTTGTGTTGTGGTATTGTTTCTTATAAACAAACAACCATTTAAGGCAAGGCCCCAGTGCTTTGACCCTTAGAGAACCGTCAGTAAATACATAGGAAGGAGGGGGCGGGGGGGGGGGCGTTGGGGAATGGGGGAGTCTCGTTACAAATTGGTTCTCGGGGAGGGCCATATTCTTGCAAAAGGGAATTATGGGAAGGCTACATTTTCATATCTAATCTATTTTTTTATTTAGCGCATTCCATATAACTATCACAATGCGCTTTACAAAGCACAGAAAAACGAGTACAAAAACAGACACAAGCGAAAGTCTTATTGAAGAAATAATACGTAAGACCTGATTTAAATACCTGGAATGTAGCGTCATTCTGCAGATATGTTGGCAGACCATTTCAAAAGTTTGGGGCACAAATTGAGAATGCACTGTCACCATAATAAGCAGTATTTTGCTGAGTGGTTGGTGTTCAAGTAAATTTCGTTCCGTGAGTTACTGAGTAAAGCACGGTTGGAGCTACGACGGGTTTAACTTAGTAACTGACTAAGTTCGGGAGGTGGACATCACGTTGTGGTGAAAGCACATCATGTCATTGCAAATGAACATCACATTGTGGTAAAAGCTTATCACGTCATTGCAAATGGACATCACGTTGTGGTAAAAGCATATCACGTTGTGGTGAAAGCACATCACGTCATATTAAATTGACATCACGCTGTGGTAAAAGCACATCACGTCATTAATTGCAAATGCACACCACGTTGTGGTGAAAGCACACCACGTCGTATTAAATGGACATAAATTAATAATGACTAGTACTCTAGGTCAAAATTCCCCAGCCCTCCCAGATATCAAATGGTTTGCCCCTATTGTCAACGTTAACTGTGATTCAATGTCATGGTGCCCTGGTTAGGCACTGATACGTTGTTCTCCAAATACTGACATTGCAAGTCTATTTGGTATGTCTCTAATTATATACAATTTCATTTGTTCATGACATGTGTACCGACGATCCCGATGACTTCGGATTTGGAGAATACATCAAAACAAAAAGACTTGAGATTTGAAACCATTTCAGCAATGGCAGCATTCTTTGTCTAAAATAGTTGTGATTCTGTTTTCCATAATAGTAAGATTTGTAGATGTAGACGTGTTCAGGTATGTATTTTAGAATCATGAAGGCGTTATGGGGAAGGGTAAAATTGGTCTTTTTCATGCATTGAACCTCTGACGAACACTGGCCCAATCCCCTGTAATTTATGTCTAGTTCGTAAGACTAGGTATGTCAAGGTCATGCATATCCTGTGTTTCATTTGAAAATCAAATAACATCATATAGACAAATTACCAGACGCAATTGGTTGGCTGGGTGCCTCTTTATTTCCACTTAGGTTACTGTGAAGCAGTCAATTGAAATTGAAACCTTCCTTAATTGCAGTCTATTCTGTGTGACCCTCCAAACACGCAAATTAGAAAACCCGGGACGAGACGACCTTGACCAAGTCAGGACCGGTCGACTCTTTAAATAGGCTAGGCTTTAAATTAATTGTTCGAACCACCACACTCTCTCACGGACCATATCTCGGGGCATTGTCCGTGAACTCACTCCAGCTTTCAACATAGTCCACCAGTCTAGATAATAGAAAAGCCGATAATTTGCGCATGCAGAACAATTTGAGTTTTAACTCCAGCGTCCGTCCCAGCACAGGCAAGTTGATATGACTGAAAATTCATACAAAGAAGTTTGTCATTATGCGTCTTACGTGTGCACATGTGCGTGCGTGTGCGTGGTTATTTAGGGACCGGTCATTTTCTCCAGCCCGGGGGGGGGATCTCAAATCGGGCCGACACAAAGTCACTGACCCCCCCCCCCTTATCTGCAAAACCAAAACCAGGCTGACCCCCCCCCCCCATATCACTTAATTCTAAAACATGATGACTCCCCACCCCATACATAATATTCACATGACAGGTATTTTTGATCATGACTCAGTGTGGACTGCTTGACTGTCTTGCATCTACTTTATAAGATCCCGGGTTAGCACGATGATAAGTATAATTATTGACTACAAAGGGTAAATATATTCCAGAAGAAGTTTAATATCATTTTGACAGTGAAAGGTGGGAGGAAAGCTTGAGAATGGAATATGTTATATCTTATGGGGGTCCTAGAGGGTCTACTGTTGAAACCCAGGAGGTATTTAACTCTGAAAAGTCAATTTTGAGACTATCCAGACATTCTCAGAAAATAATTTCCAAGCTTTACAAGACGGCACCAACATGTAAAAAACAATAACATAGGGTTGAAATATTTTTGAAATATAGTATGATAATATCTTGACTGTCTGTCAGAGGTAGCAGGAAGAGCTTGAGACTGGGATGTGTATACTTCATGTGGGGGGGGGGGGCTAGGGCATCTCCCCCTAGAATCCCTTGATGTTTCTTACTATAGACTATTCAGACCCTTTTAGACAATAATTTCCAAGCTTTACAAGACATCACCAACATATAAAAAGCAACTACACAGGGTTGAACTACTGTTGAAATATACTTTGATGGTATCTTACATTACGAAACATTCAAGTTCACTTTTGCCCCAAAGTGCAATATAAATAAGTGAAGCATTGATTGTGAAACAGCCAAGCATTTACATGACATGTTCTGTAGTGTGGTAGCTAGGTAACACATGTATATGTATAAAGTATATGTATAGTTATGTTTGAACTAATAAGTAATATTAAAGAATTCGTGTAGGAAACATGGACAAGAACAAACATTGACATGTACTACATTTCAGACAAGGCTATATGCCATTATAGAAAAGGATTTTTTTTATCCATCACAACCCAAAACACAGTGACCCCCCGGCAATTTGCAAAACAGCATGACCCCCCCCCCCACACTACCAATTTCAAAATCAGGGTGGCCTCCCTACAAATCCACCCCTCAGGCTGAAGAAACTGACCGATCCCTTAGGTAGGTGTCATATAGGAACTGTAAGTATCTTGCTACTGTAGTACCATAATTACCCCATGTATAGAGAACCGTCTTTATGTACAGCTGGGGTGACAGCTTATAAAAGGCAAAGTTACAAGGACGGGTTACCAAGAAATCTGACTAATGAACACATGTTTCATGATGAGGTATGGCGATGTCTGTCTACCTCAATACATCTTTATGTAAAACACACACACACACACACACACACACACACACACACACACACACACACACATTACACAAATTATTTTATACAGTATGTTTCTATTGAAATGGAACTAGACATTACATACGTAGTTCTAATACTTTGTCCGCCAAGTTTTGCATTGTTCCGTGAATTTTCAATTGGCATGTAATGTGATGTCATTTTGAGAAATTTAAGGTAACATTTCAATCTTTACTTAACGATCGATAAATGTACTTTTTAATTTGGAGGTTGGTGAATTACAAAGCATGTAGTGTCTTTTGTTAATTCAACGAGCTATTTTCTAGTTTGCACCAAAGATGTCGTCTGATTAGTATTTTCAATTGTTATTGTTTTCTGGAGAAGTTATTTTATTAATATACAGAAAAGTCTCATCTTGATTGCTTGTTCTTAAAGACAGAGTAAGAACAGTATCTTTGGATATTAATAGCTTTCTGTGAATCAACCATATTTTCCCTAAACGTATGACGTCATAGAAAGTTTTGTTCTTAAAGAATTGCTAAACTAAACTTACCCAAATGTATGCAATCACGCCTAGTAACAAGACCACACCCATAGCAACTTAACGGTCAATTGTTGGCGTATATTGCTTCTTTGACACAAATGTACAAAAATTAATGTCATGACATTTAGAGATGTTGTTATTACATTTATGACTGATTTTATTACATTTAGTAGATGTATATATATATGGTTGCATGCGATGTCATTTTGAGAAATTTAAGGTAACATTTCAATCTTTACTTAACGATCGATAAAGTCACGTTGACTTTTTAATTTGGAGGTTGGTGAATTACAAAGCATGTAGTGTCTTTTGTTAATTCAACGAGCTATTTTCTAGTTTGCACCAAAGATGTCGTCTGATTAGTATTTTCAATTGTTATTGTTTTCTGGAGAAGTTATTTTATTAATATACAGAAAAGTCTCATCTTGATTGCTTGTTCTTAAAGACAGAGTAAGAACAGTATCTTTGGATATTAATAGCTTTCTGTGAATCAACCATATTTTCCCTAAACGTATGACGTCATAGAAAGTTTTGTTCTTAAAGTATTGCTAAACTAAACTTACCCAAATGTATGCAATCACGCCTAGTAACAAGACCACGCCCATAGCAACTTAACGGTCAATTGTTGGCGTATATTGCTTCTTTGACACAAATGTACACAAATTAATGTCATGACATTTAGAGATGTTGTTAAAACATTTATGACTGATTTTATTACATTTAGTAGATGTATATATATATGGTTGCCTCTAAAAGGTCTCCTTCGTATCTTTATTTTCAAACAAAGTGCTCACCCCATCGCAGACCATCCCAACCAGCGATCATGGTGATGCAGTTGTAATACCCCCCCCCCCCCCCCCGATTAAAGTTGAAGGGGAAAGCCCTGTTAGCTAAGTAACTCCATGTACAGGTTACAGCTTTCATTTTATCCTTGCAAAACCTACATCTATTTGTAAAGAAATATCTTACATTATGTATGGAAGCAGAAGTCGATTGCCACGGTCATTTAATTTAAATATAGTGTACCATACAGTGTACAACTTCAGAATGAGGGAAGCTTAAGGGGGAACATATCATTGTTCAACATTACACATTTTATTATGTTGTCTTTTTATAAATAACTTGTAGATTTTATTGAGGCGCATACACACAAAAATAAATTATTATTTAAATCACTTTATGGCAATATTTTTAACATTGGAACACGTATACATTATTTGTGTTGATGTATTGGTTTTTTTAATATTTATTTTGCTTGGATATGGTTTGTGGGTAGACAATGCCTTCAAACAAACTGCCAGAACAAATATTATGCTACAATGCGGCTGCTTAAATATGTTGATTAATAGAATAATTACACATTGTAAGTATAAGATAATATCGCCGTTATTAACATGAGGTTGTCCTTGCTTGTATCAATTTGACATCCTTATAACAATTTGAACAACTTTTCAACGTTGCATTACTTACGATTTCTTACCAATTACTTGCAGTAAAATGAACGCGCCGAAGCCTGTATCTACTGGACCGGATGGAGGTTGGGGTTGGGTGGTTGCCATGGCAACTGCCACTGTTGATGCAATAGTGGATGTATATCCATATGCAATGAGTCCAGTATTCATTGAGCTGAAAAGATACTTCAATATATCTGCTGAGATGACATCATGGGTTCTATCAACCCCACCATTTATTGCGTTTGTGTTCTGTAAGTTAAAGTAGCCATATGGATGAGGATTGGGCATTTCGTTTGGATTTGTGATTTATAAAACAATTTCATCATAGCTTCCTACTTGAAAGACAACATATGCCAAGTCCTTGTCTGTAACTCAATACATTGCAAAGACTGAAATATGAACAATTTTTGTTATTGTACGTAAAATAACAAACTATTTTACACATTTTTGTCTTGGCGTTTTGCACGTTATTGAGTTACAAACGCAGACTTACTCGATGTCAAGTAGGAAGCCATGATAAAATTGCTGTAAATTAAAAATCCAAAATAAATGCCCTATATCCTCATCCATATGGCCACTTTAATTTACTGGTGATGGAAAAACAGTTATTGTGTGTATAAGTTGTCATTGAATTTAAAACACCCTCGTTATAGTATATTAATATGAATGTCATGTGCTAAAATAATTGTCGTGCAAAGAATTTAGAAGGCCACGCCTTGAATGCAGACATGTTTTGTTTATAGTATAATGGATTGGGCACTTAATTTCAACGTCACGTTGATAAGACCATACGTCAGGGATACCTGAAAAAGTACTGTGAAAAGGCGGGTACTCAAAACTATATTAAATATCCCATCTGGTTCTATTGTATTATATATTTAAAAATATAATATATTTTATATTTTGACAACAGCATAGGTAAAGTATAAAAAGTGTAAGGTTCTGTGGATTATGAGAAATATTTTGTTTTGATGACAACCCAGATATTGTGGAACGTTCACACTCCTGCGTAAATTCTCGGGAGGTGAGGACAACGATTAATGCAGGATATTGATTGAGCCTGGAAATCTTAGCTGGGCTATGAATTGACATTTGATCTGGGCACTTGAGGTCACATTAGGAGAGTGTACGATTTTAATTTACGATTCAATTCACATGTGTAATGTATATATATATATATATATATATATATATATATATATATATACATATATATATATGTGTGTGTGTTTATGTATGTATGTATGTATGTATGTATGTATGTATGTATGTATGTATGTATGTATGTATGTATGTGTGCGTGCGTGCGTGCGTGCGTGCATGCATGTATGTATACGTGTGTGTTATGTGCATGTATGTATGTATGTATGTATGTATGTATGTATGTGTGTATGTATGTACGTACGTACGTACGTGTGTGTGTGTGTGTATGTGTGTATGTGTGTGTGTGTGTGTGTGTGTGTGTGTGTGTGTGTGTGTGTGTAACTGTGCGTGTCTGTGAGCAACTTAAAGTCACAATCCGCCACATTAATCGCCTTGGTATTTGTGGGAATATTATTTTGGGTGTAGATGGAAAAATGTTCAAATGAAAGTAATCGCACCACAGCTGTATGATTGGGGTCGAGCAAACGTGATTCTCGGCACAAAATATGCTTCCAGTCTTAGATGAATATGAAACGTTATTGTTTTATTCGTGTCATTTAAGTCATGAAATCTGTTATAGGGTAACTCGCACCTACTTCTCAATGACACCAAGCTTAACATCTGTTTGAGATTGCTTGAATAAGAGGGTCTTATTCGTCTGTCTGTCTTTCTATCTGTGCGATAGTCAAAAACCACTTGTTGAGATTATTTCGATATTTGATTTCAGTTGCTCATTAGGATATTACTTTCTCAAGACACAGTGTACAAATCTCTCAGCCTAGCAACAAGACCACGCCCATAGCAACATCGAAATGAAGGTATATTATACTATTAATATTATTATTATTATTGGTACATTATAAAGAAAACCACAGACAAATGAATAACTATTCAAAGTGCTAGCATGTATGGAAACATACCTACAAACAAGAACATGCCCATAGCAGCAGTCATTTGCAATTGATGGTGTATATTGTAAAGATAAAAAAAAAAAAAGTATGCAAATATGCATCACAACAAGGGTGGATTGGCATGTGGATGAACATTGTTTAGATTATCACAGGCATAACAGCTGTGCCACAACACCATTGGCGCTATTGTTTTGCTGAATAAACTGTAATATGATGCTCCATGGTGTATCCATAATTCAAAACAGCTACAAAAGAGGGCGCCCCATATGACGAAAAGCAATGATTATATCATTCATCACGCCATAGTGCACGTAACAATCGATAAGGCTTAACATGTGGCTAAAACAAATCCTTGGTCCATTGATAATGTCATCTAACGCCACGACATCTGGTTGGCATTACCACTATTTTCATCATGAAACAATGGGAAATGATGTTTTTTTTTTCTTCACACGAGTTTATACATATCTACTTTAAAGCACTTACAAGTTTTATTTTCTTACGAACACAGCATTCGAACGTTGAAACCTGCGCATGCGCACAACTAATATTTCCTTGAACCATGATCGTACTGAAAGTGACTTCACACAACAAATGCAAATAGGGGTACCGCCTCTCACTTTTACTACGACAGTGTGACGTGGCACTGCTACTTTCTGTTGTATATTGCAATCTGAAAGTCGCAACCCTGTACGTGGTGTGCACTCACTGAATATCACGTTCGTCGAGGGTTCAAAACCGGGAGGTCAGAAAAGTGTCGTTGCTGGATTAGGGGAGTTCACGGTCAGTATTACTAGTCGTCGACAATAAGTGACCCCGACCCGACCCCGTTTGAAGACGTTTGGAAAACACTCCGCTTGTTTAAAGAGGGCGGCGTCCTAGTTCCGGTACTGTTGACTCCGTTTCTACTGTTACATTACAAAGATGGCAGGCATTGTAGTAATAGCAGTTGCGGCAATTGTTGTTGTTATTGCAATCTACTATCTGAAGTCTGTGTTCCTACCTGAGAAGGTAAGCCACAACAGTACTATCAAGATTAGACGAGTTAAACAATATTTGACAAATAACATGCCAACAGTACCATTACGTATAAGTTGAAAGGTGTATGACCTCTGATAACCTTGACAGGTGTACGACCTCAAAAGACTGACACGGGCTGCAGTGAAGTTTGGTATCACTCGAGAACCTGGGTCCTAAACTTAATTGTATACGATCGAGTATGCTTACGATTCTCGTTAGCACAACTGAACTTCTTTGGTTCATCAGTAGTGCTATGGGTGTGGAAAAGAGTCTGTTTGTCTGTCTGTCTGTCTGTCTGTCTGTCTGTCTGTCTGTTTGTATGTATGTATGTATGTATGTATGTATGTATGTATGTATGTATGTATGTATGTATGTATGTATGTTTTTGTTTGTTTGTTTGTTTGTTTGTTTGTTTGTTTGTTTGTTTGTGTGTGTGTGTGATGAGTGTAAATAACTTAAAGTCAAAAACCGCTGGACTGATTGCCATGACATTTATACTACCTTGCGTATCGAGTTGGTAAATTGTTCAAATCAAAATGATCTTACCAACAGTGTGTGATATGGGTTAAAAAAATGTGATGTTTGGTCAAAAAACTACTGGACAGATCAGTCTGAAATTTGGTTGGAACATTCTTTAGGGTGTTGTGATTAAGAAGTATTCATGTCATGATGACCCCATCAGTGATATGCAAATTAGGTCTAAAAACGTGTCTTGTTTGTCAAAAAATTATAATTCCAAAAACTACTAAGCAGATTGAGCTGAAATTTAATGGGGATGCGTCTCTGCGTCTGGGGATGTGTAGATAAAGGTGTATTCGCAACATGATTGCGTTATTCTGCATTTTGATGCAATTAGCCCTAGCAACCAAAATCACGCTCTTAGCAACATTGAAATGATGATGCATATTACAAGATAAGAGCAGAAATTAATAGGCAACATGCAAATATGCCTAGCAACAAGACCACAACAATAGCAACAGCCAAATGGTAGTGTATATTACAACGATACCAACAGGGATTAATAGGGAAGTGAATAAAGATTTAAAAAAAAAAAGTATATGTAAATTAACTAACAATAAAACCACGCCCATAGCAACAGTCAAATGATGACGTGTATTGCAAAGATAATGACAGGGATTAATATGCAAGCGAATGTACATTTAAAGGTATGTATGCAAATATGCTTAGGACCAAGACAACGCCCATAGCAACAGTGAAATTGTGATGTATAATATTGCAAAAATAACAACATGGATGGTTAGGCAAGTGAATAAACTTTCAAAAAACTTGACATAATTGATTCCGCAATGAAGATAGTGTCTATATCAACAGGAAAATATTGATGTACATATTTTTTTCTTAGAGATAACTATACAGTTGTCCTACAATGGAATTGGCACTATTTTTTTCACTAGTGTAAACACACTGTAAAAACTTAATTTAAACTATTCATTGGTCTTTCCAGACAAATAAATTGTTATTTACTATGATATTATATACTTTTCTCTTGAAAAAATGGCATTTATCAACGTTTTCAGAGATAATTAGGTGACTTTTCACACATTTAAGGAGGTGATACATTTTCTTCAAATATGATGACGTCATTGTTGACTGACTTCCGAGCCTAATTCTGCATGAGTCCGCATCCGATAAGGGATTGTTTATCACATGATTGTAAAGGTTCAGGGGTTATCATTACCGATGTGGAAGGACTATAGCTCTTTTGGCATGTGAATGACAGTACTGAAGATTAGGTGGCCTGTTAGCAAGTTGACCCTTCCTCAATCATTTGTTTTACATGCACTTTGTTGTATGTGTAGTAATGCCAACCTACAACCAACTGCACAGATTCTGGTATTTTTTCATAGTTGACATGAGATTTTACTTTAATCACTTAGCGCAACTTTGAGGCTTGATTTCAAAATATAAGACCATACGACATGCCACGACAGTTTTGCATGATAAAGGCACATTTCTCTCTATACTTTGTATTATAGTATAGTTATACAGAACAGCATGCGACACAGCCATTCATGCATTCATGTATTCAGCCAGCTTGTTGTTGCTTGATCGTGCTTTCGGAAATGGGAGAGCTTTATCCTGTCAACAGATTTTGCCCATATATGTTTATTAATTTGTCCTTCACCTAAACTGTATATGCATTCTTTAGTTACCGATCTGTCTGATAATAATACTGACAGTTCAGCTTTAGTTTAGTACCTCCACACTTCTTTGTGTTACCACATTCCTTTACCATCTTGTCTATAATTCCTACGCCTGTTGAAATCCACTTGGCCATTTATCACTCCCTGTCTGTTTTTCTGTAGCACTCAATTGACCTTTTACTGCGGTTACGCTGGTTACGCCTTCTTGTATTTTGTGTTGAATCATGGGGTCAAAAGAGTCGTAAAAATGGGCACTACACAGTAGCTAGAATCAATACTAACTCTTTGAAGTCAACATTTGGTTTTAAAAATGTCGACACAATGATACAAACATGTTAAATTGTACAAGGACACCACACAGGCATAATTATCTTACGGAGAACAAGTTTATGTTAAACCTTTCACAAATTGAAAATTTGCGACAGATGTAAACTCGAATTTTGCATTTGGTTTATTTAGACGTCATATATTCCAGTAGTATTTATTAACATTACAGTCACGTTCTAGTTTCTAGTATGAGTACATTAATTATTCGACACTAACCCTGCCTTTGTTAACAAAGCAAATACAGTCTTTAACTGATCGGATCTTCAACTAGACCAATGTATGTAAAACACACGATGTATAACCTAAAGACATTTGCAGCTAAAACAATGTTGGTTTGCTTTTCACGCACGTAACATGACATGTTTTACACACACTCAGACAACTTCAAATGCAAACGAAACAATTACATAGGTGTCAACCACATGTACAAGAGGGATGCAGAAGTATTCAAGTTGAAATGTTGTTTATCAGTTAGAAAATAAGCAATTGAAGCCATTAAAATCATCAAGTCCATGTGTAATGTTTTCATTGGGAGCCAGTTTTTACTGCACTGTGAAAGAATAGCAATGCTTAGTACTGTTCTATGTGATTGGGCAAAGGATCCCGCTGACTGTGTTGTATTGTGTTTCTATCTGTTATTGTTAGTCTAGAGTTGAAATATGTGTTGCTCTATGTCAAAAATGTAATGTCCCATGAGTGAAACACCAAACCAATTTCATTGTAGCTGTAAGAGCAATTAAATATGGCGTCAGCTTGAGAGGGATGGATGTGTATGTAATATGAAGATAGTAAGATAGTTTAGTAGATGAGTCAAAATAATATCAGAATGTTTTTAAAAAAAGAACCTCTGAAACCCATGATATTAAAAACGGTACCGTACCCCTTCATAACATCGTCTTTGATGCAAAGAGTCACAATACTAGTGTACAGAGATTGGAGGACAGGTGTAAATAACAGTCGTCTAAATTCAAACATTGTTACTTCGTGTTTGACGCAATCTTGCAGGTTCCAAGCGATGCTACCAGTGATAACCAAATGAAAGCTTTGATACCAGGAATGAAGAAGAGTGATCCTGAGTAAGTTTACTATTCCCATGTTTATCATTTCGTAATGTACGTACGCAAACGGTCTAAAGGTCAGTGGAAAAGTAAATGGATACTACGCGTTTCTATACAATTTAAGCAATTTGAAAGTGCGAAGTACTTATTTGCATTAATATAATCAAGTCGTTTGTTGTATCCAGTGTTATATGCAATTGATTGGCATTAGGAAAACGATTCTTTCGTTCGTACAGAGTTCTTTAGTTTGATTACTTTCTTTGGTTTAAACAAACAGTAAACACAATATTTCAAACCCCAAATGCTGGTTATTATTTTACATGTAGTTACGTCAGATTACTGCGTATGGTAAGGGAGCCTTCAATAATTACAAGAGATGGGTGACACCCCTCTTTCTCGTTAACCACTGTCCCTTTCTTGTTCAAATATTTCAGGATTATATGTTAAAATGTTGTCAAACGTTAGACTGGGATTTGAAATCAAGAAGCCATTGTGAGGAATAGATCCCACCGCTGAAACCGCATTAATAATTTTAAAATCACTGATTGTTTCTCACCACCACCACCACCACCACCACCACCACCACCACCACCACCACCACCACCACCACGGATTTTGATTCCAATGTTTTTTTAAATCTAAATGGCAGAACTGAAGGCCAGAACCCCAAAGAATAAATGGGCGCACTACTGACATTGTCGGTACCTAGGTCATTGTCCCAATTCCACCACTTTATCCCAATATCTTACCATAATATTCCCCTTCACTCCTGTGAGGCCCATTCATCTCCTCCCACCATAACTAACAATCGATTAAAGTACCTCATGGTTGTCAGCAATGATTTGACGGGTATGTCTAATAATACAGTACAACAGTACTAGTGGTAGTGGTGGGACGCTGCAGCTATGGGATATGAAGCCAGTGCAGTAGTGTGATCAAACCAAAGTCAATACATTATACAATGTTAGATAGCATGGTAAAATGTGACCCTCTACCTTATTACCTTTTATGAAATATATCATAATGATACGAGAGTAACTTGAGTGAGAATTCGGGAACATGAAATAGTGAACTTTATTATGTCTGTAGGAAAGGAAATCTTCCAGATATAGATGAAGCTGGAGGTTTTCATGAATTTCTGGTGAAGTTACATTCCAACTATGGTCCAGTAGCATCATTTTGGTATGGAAAGACCTATTCTGTTAGTTTGGGATCTCCTGAAGCCTTTAAAGACCACATCAAGCTATTTGATAGACCACGTACGTTTAAATCGTTTATTGATACATTTTATATACTATACACTTTCACATTAGCATGATGCATCATGCACTTTATTAGGCACTTTTTTAGGGAAGAGCTGAAATTAGTTGGGAATGTTTTTCTGCAGATATTACCAAAGCATATGAACACAATTAACCCCAGCAACGTCCATGACCAGCTCCTTAGCAACAACCAGATGATGGTGTACTATGCAAAGATAGCAATAGAGATTAATGAACAAGTGGATAAACATTCAGAAACTGAATGCAGATATGCATAACAATAAAGCCATTCTCATAGCAACAGTGAAATGGTGATGTATATTGCAAAAATAACGACATGGATGGTTAGGAAAGTAGATAATCTTTCAAATAATTGACATAATTGACCCTGCAACTAAGATATTGCCCATACCAAAAGTGAAATTATGGTATATATAAATATTAAAAACAAAACCACATAAATTATAAAATTGTGCCACAAAGCCATTGGTGCTATTGTTTGTAGATGTGCTTTGAGTCAAGTGAATTTTGCATGCAGAGTCATCCAACTAATGATGTGATAAGCTGCATATCACCAAATTATGTATATTCTGTTTCCTTTTAGCTGAACTCTTTGAATTTGTGCTACCACTAGTTGGAAAAGACAGCATCCAGTACGCTAATGCAGAGGATGGTAAAGAAAGGCGCCGTACATATGATGCCCCATTCAGTCATGAAGCAATCAGGAATTATTTTCCAAACTTCCAAAAGGTAAGTGTTTTTTATATTGCTACATAATTCTGTAACAAACTTCATAGCATCACAATGACACAAGAAAGGTTTACTGTTAATTTTCTGACAGTTGAAGATTAATACAATGTCTAATTTCGATATCGAGGTGCAGTCAGGCAGGCCTGCCATTGTTTTGCGCACCTGCCAATTATTCTTAAGCAGGTAACCTTGAAAATGACATGTCCAATCACTTTTTCTACATGCCCAAATTTTTGAATTGTTGTATATGTTAGTGCTATAGCATGTTGCACAGTGGTCATTCTTTGCCATTTTAATGTAAAATGGTCCTAACTGCCATATCTGTGATAACCAATTCATACTCTGTTTTAAAGAACAATAGAAAAGTACATAAGACAAACCTTTGATATAATATAACACAAAGAATTGTTAATTTTATCTTTAGACAAATGCATATCAACTTGTTTTTTATTGCTATTATTAGTGTTTTAACCATGTTTTTAACCATATTCCAAAACATTATATGTCTCAAGATCTGGAGGCATAATAAATAATTTCATTACAAATCGTACAGACTGCACAGAGCACAACCCAGACCATTGTTGGCCACGTAAACGTAAATCTGTCTGCGCCCCCTCTCCGTTGTTAGCCATATCTCCCCAGGTATGAGGTTTTGAATCTTGAGACACCATTCGGGTGTCCGCGCCTAGGTTAATAGAGGAAAGTTTTCAAGTCAGACACAACTTCAAGGTCAAATAAAAAATAATTCCATAACTTTGTATTTTCTACTTGCAAAGGCTGTTCATGTGTGTACACCCACATTCTTAGAGGCAAACAGGCACTGACATTTGGCCTTGTAATTAATCTTCAAGGGCAAATTGAAATTTGGTCAATGACCTCGTTAGGTTAGCTTGTTCAAAGGGTCAGCATTCAATTGTGTACACAAGTATTATCACATACACCCATTCTGATAAAACACCAATGACCTAAGCTTAACAATCATATACTCCAAACAGTTTTCCATGTATAAATAGATTATAAGTGTATACATCCTTGCTTTTAGAGGTGAGATTTCTGTATAAAACTGACCTTTGGCATCAACTAACAACCTATATTCTGAAATAGTAATTTCCACATTATTTTTTTCTTCTATGAGTCACACCATTATGCTAACAGAGAAAAGCTGTCTATTCAGATTGATCAACCAATGCTTTCTCAATGTCGACAAACACATTCCAGGCTCATATATCAGTATCTTGGACTATATAGGTATATATTTGATGCCAATAATCTCCTGTAGTGTATTGGGCGCTAATTCACATCATTATATTATCATATGCATAACCATTGATATGTATTACCATATGAACTTATTAAATTGTAGGACTCGGACTCTTAGACATTAATGTACAGAACCAATATGGTTGTTTCATTGAATGCAGAAGACATGATCCTTTAGAAAGTGTCACTATTTCTTCAAATATGTCAGTTTAATGGCAGTAAATTCAAAATTGAATTGACACTTGATTATCTGAACTCCTTGATAATAATAGGCAGCTGAAGACATGGTGAAGAAGATATTGCTACTTCCTCCTGGCGACCATATTCCAATAACAGAGTACATGTCGGTGTTGGTGATCAGGGCAATAAGCAATGCTACATTTGGGGATTTTTTTGATGATGACAAGAAAGCTGTGAGTCTTCTCCACCATTATGAAACGGTGAGTCACTTGTATTGTCATTTATTTTACACCACCTATATACATTGCAAGCAATAAACCCAGCACTTGATTACAAATGCGCCTCTTATTTGGATTCATTAAAGAAAGATCGTCATATGCAGAAATACATTTCTCATATTGATGATGAATGATAACAATGCATTTTGTATTTCATAGCGACACCAACAAAGTTAGACTGTCAACGGTCGTCTTGACTTTCTTGTAATTTATATGAAATTAATTGAATTTAACAAAGCATTGTGTGCATTGAATGTTCCATGAAGTCAAGACGACTGTTCTAACCCACCGGACTTTCATTTCTATGAATATTCATGAGCGCTATCGTTTATGGAACATCTAACTCAGATGCCTGGTTAACCACTAGGGGGCGTTTGAGGAGATAGTACAGATGCTGGATTATTTTATTTGTTTGAATCCTCAGTGAGTAGTGCACGTTCTGCATGTGCATTGTACATGCTGACTATTATTTTAGATTGTATATTATAGGTTGTGTATTTTTTTTAGGAGTACGACAAAATGTAATCTGCATCTGAATTACAACAAAGTGTCTACATCCATACTATGATGAACTCATGTGGAAGTTAAGTGTGTGACCGTATGTAATACAGTAATTAACTTTCTTTTCCAAAGATTGGCATTTAAAGTCATGTAAACAAATGAACAAGACGCAGAGAGATTTCATGGGGCGTTTCATGGAGTGTTTATGGTGATGATATCTCATTAATGTTGATTATCATAATGTATTCATTCCACAGACGTTTGCCACATTAAATAAGCTAATGACAGGTGATATTGATAAACCTGAAGGAGAGGAATTTGATCAAGGTAATCTCTATGTCTGTGTGTCTGTCTGTCAGTCTGTTTGCCTATCTGTCTGCCTCTGTATCTGTATCTCTCTCTGCCTGCCTGTCTGCATGTATGTATGTATGTATGTATGTATGTATGTATGTATGTATGTATGTATGTATGTATGTCTACCTCCATGTGTGTATCGGTCTCTCTGCCTGTCTGACTGACTTACTGACTGTTACATTGGGTTACATCTGTATGTCTGTCCATGAATCGATGTGTCCTAGCATTCACCATGATATTGCAACTGCTGATTTTCACTAAACCTGGCACAAAGGCAACATACTATGAGAGACATGTATGCGTGTCGCTTTGTTTTGTGACCGACTCAAAATTAAATATGACCAAATGCTGGCCATTGTTGTTGTTAAATTTCACAATTTAATTCTCATAACTTTAATAGGATGTTTTATCTGTAACAGTTGTTCAATTATGACTTGGATTTTCAATATGTATATATATATATATATATATATAACTTAATTTCGTGGCCTTTACCTTTATAGCAAAATTATAGTGGCCATATTTGTGATAATAAACCACATTTTGTCTCTTTTCGCTCTACTGAGACGTTGATCTTTGACCTTGACAAAGATTTTCAAGTCAAAATAATTGAAATTTGTCATGCCACTTAAGTGTCTATATTCATATTATCAAAGGTATGCTTCTTTTTTTTACCTTGACCTTTGACTGTCTTTCACAGCCAAATAGTAAATTGGTCAAGAAATTACAATGTGTTATAACCATTCAAGTGTCAGCACCTGTATTTACAGAGGTTGTCTTTGACCTTGACCTTAATCTTCAAGGGCAAATAGTAAATTGTTTAATACATTTGGAAGTTTCATTCCATGATTCAAGAGGCAGCATTTAAATGTGTACACCCACAATGTTAAAGGTATCGTTACTATTCTGACAGACTTTTGCATATAATCTTCGAAATTGAATTTGTAGAACAACCACCATACAGCAACCAGTTGGGACTATGTCTTATATGAAGGCTTGTTCCTTATACTATGATGCCAATCCAAGTCATTGTTGTTTAGTCTTTTAATTTTGGTATCTTTCATTCATAGGTGGTGTATAAACCTTACTTTTTTGAAGCATATAATGCTCAGTCCAATAGCAATCAGGTGGCAAAAAGTCTTGGGAAATGTTTTGTAGTTATAGTGTTAAGAGGAGAGTAGAATGTCAATGATGATGATGATGATGATGATGATGATGATGATGATGATGATGATGATGATGATGATGATGGTGATCTTTTGCAGCACTGAAAAATTGGCATGATTTCATGCGTGAAGCAGTTCAGCATAGACGTGATAACCCACCTGGTGAACAGGAGTGTACTTTTATTGATGTTTTGATAGAGAGTTGTCCAACTGAGGATAGACTGCTGGCTGATGCACTCAGTTACTTCATAGCTAGCTACCACACAACAAACTTCAGTAAGTAATTTCAATGATATACATGTACTACTACTACTACTACTACTACTACTACTACTAGTAGTAGTAGTAGTAGTAGTAGTAGTAGTACTTCTGCAACTGCAACTGCAGCAAATCCTTTCAGGTCAGTGACAGGTCGAGTCAGCTTGGTTATTTTGCGTATGTTTACAAACGTCATTTAATTTTGCGTATGTTTACAAACGTCATTTAAGTCTTCATCAGTTACTGCACAGTAACTACAGTAGCTTTCCCTAATTCATCGCTAGGTGTCGTCCTTCCATAGTACTATAAAAGCCTGAAAAGGCTACCTTACGTCATTACCTTTCTTCACGCTGTAACGGTAACATCTCAGACAGTGTTACCGGTCGTTCCTTCCTCATTTACTATGTCAGGGAAAGGCAAGTCGAAAAAAGGCAAGAAGTCTTGTAAGTCGTCCGTATCTGTTACTCAGCCGAACGTAAGACGGGACTCAACGCCAGTGGCTTTTGCTATAAACCCTGATGAAGACAATAATACCGTTACCAACAGTATCGTCTCCGAGGTTTCAGAAACCGAAGAAGTTTTACCTACAGCTATTGAAGACTTTCCTTCGACTAGTTCTGCTCCAGATTCCATTCTTCAAATAGCGACGCAAGTCGCTCAACTTCTAGCCCAGCAGCGGTCGGATAGCGCACCGGGCGGACCACGTACACGTAGTGACCAAGACCAGGTCGACGGTATTAGCATAACACATGCTTCCACATGCGGGCCGCCATCTTGTAGTTGTACGCCCACTCAACAGGCAGGGTTACCGAGTTTGAGTATTGGTAGGAAACACAAAACTTCGAGGGTAAGTGCACCAATTCCTACAAAGCAGAGACGTATTGTACAAACCGAGTATGATAATTCCGGGTCCGAAGTGAGTGATTCTGACAAGTCTGGTAATTCTGAAGTTGCGTCTTCTCTGCCTATAACAGTTTCATCCTGGAACGAGCCTATATTTGACGAATCCACGTCTGCGTATGCTCAAGTTCCTGACTATCACGCTGCTGTTCCGGGTTGGAACATGGACGCCTCCACGGCCGAATGGTTCTCTAGAAGAGCAGACCGTCCCTTATCGTATTCTGTAGTTCAACAGTTAAAAGAGAAGTACACGGTACCAGACCAATTCGAGCCATACTTCAAGGCACAGGAATTGCCGTCTTCCGTACAGAATCTAATCAAATCTAGCAAGTCAAGCTATCGTAACCATGACCGTCCGTATTACAAGGTTCATCAGAACTTTAACTTGTCTATTCGCCCAGTTCTTCAAGCCCTGGAAACCATTATTTCTCCAGAATTTGACCCGGTACAGCACGTACCAACAATTAGAGAGGCACTTGGAGATGCTATCCATCTTATGACTACTGCGAGCTACGCGCTAGCTGAGGTTCGTCAGGCAAGATTGAAGCCATTCTTTCGTAGTGAATACAAAGATTTATTACAAGATGCCAAGCCGACATCACAGGGATTTTTTGGTGGAAACTTGGTAAAGGCCATAAACGACTCCAAGAAGTCAGTCAATGCTTTTCGTATCGTTTCCAGAAATGACAACAGGTCAGTCAAACAAACCGGAAACCAGTCTGGATATTACAAGGGTGGAAAAAACTATCAACGAAACAACTACAACCAAGACAATAAGAAGAAGTACCAAAAGGGCTCAGGCAGACCACAAGGAAAAGGTAATTACACCTCTTCCAACCAGAATAAGCAGTGAACTTGTAAAGTCATCAATACCAGTTGCAGGCAGACTCCAGTATTTCCTAAATACTTGGAAAACAATTACACAAAACACTTGGATTTCAAAGGTCATTCAGGGTTACAAACTTCAGTTAACATCAACTCCAGTTCAGTCAATCCAGCCAATTACCAACCCAACATCCAGCAAGCAGTATCAAATCATTCAGACAGAAATAGAAAATTTACTTCACAAGCAGGCCATAGTTCCAGTCAAACATCAACCAGGTCAGTTTGTTTCCAGAATTTTCACTGTTCCAAAACCATCAGGGGATTACAGGGTAATCATAGACCTCAAAGAACTGAACAGACACATCAAAAAGATATCTTTCAAAATGGAGAGCCATCCTGTCATAGAACAGTTGTTAAGCCAGGGTTATTTCATGACGTCAATAGATCTCACAGATGCATACTTCATGATTCCCATTCATGCAGATCATCAAAAATATCTTTGTTTCCAGTGGATAGACCAGCGCTACCAATACACTTGCCTACCATTCGGGCTCACTTCAGCACCAAGGCTATTCACAAAGGTTATGAAAATCCCACTTGCTCATGCTCGTTCACGGGGAATCCTTTGCAGCAGTTTCATAGACGATATAATCAATGTAGCAGAAACCAGAGAACTGTGTCAGAGAAACAACAACTACCTTCTAGGTCTCTTCCAACGACTCGGGTTCATACCCAACTTGAAAAAATCACATCTAATCCCAACACAGGTACTCACCCATCTAGGTCGTACCTACAACACAGAGCTGATGACAGTCTCATTACCTCAGGACAAGCTACAAACCATTATCGGATTTGCAACCCACCTCTTAAACAGACAGTCAGTCTCTTTGCGTCAATTAGCAAGAATGTTGGGATTAATAGAAAACGCAAGGGGTTCCATGGCCATTGCTGCATGCCATTATCGAAGTCTACAACGTCAGTTAGTTCACAAGGTTTTTCCAGAAGTCTCTTGGGAAATCCCAATACTCCTTTCAAAGGAGTCAAAGTCCGATCTTCAGTGGTGGATAAATCAGGCCTCCACACACAACGGTCGACTGATACATCCTCCACCTCCAGACTTAACTATCCAGGCAGATGCCTCACTCAGTGGTTGGGGAGCAGTATGTGGTCATCAGGCAACACAGGGACGTTGGACTTTACAGGAAAAGGAATTACATATCAACATTCTGGAAATAAAGGCCGCTCTTCTATCCATACAGACATTTGTCCAAAACAGGTCAGACCTCTCCGTAACAGTACAGCTAGACAACACGTCAGCAGTGGCTTATCTAAATCACCAGGGGGGAGTCAGATCCAGGGAACTATGTGCAGTAGCCCTACAAGTTTGGCAATTGTGCGAAACTCAAAATATTACCCTTGCAGTAGAATACTTACCAGGAATAGACAATACATTAGCAGACCATCAGTCCAGGATATTTACAGATCAACACGACTTTCAACTCAAACCAGACCTTTTCAGACAGGTTTGCAGCAGGTTTCACCTACCAGAAATAGACTTATTCGCAAGTCGAAATACAGCTCAACTTCCCCTGTATGTGTCATGGAAGTTAGACCCCAAAGCTTTTGCAGTCGACGCATTCTCTCTCTCATGGGCAGAGAAAGAGTTGTACATGTTTCCACCACATCTACTAATACTGAAATGTCTAAGGAAAATACAACAGGACAGAGCAAGAACGCTGTTTGTAGCACCAGTATGGAAAACGAAACCGTGGTATCCAATGTTACTACAGTTAACCAGCAACTACCCGGTACTTCTGCCAGATTGCACAGACTTACTCAGGGAACCACACACAGGGAATCAACCCAAGTTCAGTTTGACTCCTCTAGCCGTTTGGCAACTCTCCGGTCACACTACAGAGGTCTTGGACTTTCACAGCAGGCTACAGAGATCCTCATCAAGGCAATCTGCATCAAGACTTCTAGACTCTACGACAGCAAGTGGAAGCGCTTCGCTAGCTGGTGTGTACAACAGAATACCAATCCCGTTTCATGTCCTGTAATTCAGGTAGTAGAATTCCTTACTGGGTTATTCAATAGACATAGGCTTGCATATAGTACCTTAAATGGATACAGATCTGCTATCTCTTCTGTACATTTGCACATTAATAATGAACCAGTTGGATCACATCCACTTATTACAAGATTATTTAAAGGTTTCTTTCGTGTTAGGCCACCTTTACCACGTTACCCAACAACCTGGAGTGTAGCGAAAGTTCTGCACTATTTAAAGTCACTGCATCCAGCAAGGAGTCTAAGCCTGAAGCAACTCACTCTTAAGACTGCAACTTTAATTGCACTAACCTCCTCAGATAGAGGACAGACTTTAAGTTATTTGGACTTAAGATACTGTAATATATCGGATAGAGAATGTACTTTTGTTATCCCAAGTTTAACCAAGACATCAACTGTTACCAGGCCTTCGCGGGTGGTGAAGTGTCCAAGTTTTGGTGACAAGGCATTGGATGTCAAATATTACGTTTCTACATATATATGGAGAACTACCAAGTTAAGAGATTATGTAGTAACAATGGGGAAAACCCGACCATCAAGATTATTTATTTCATTTGTTAAACCTTTTAATGAGGTTACTTCTCAGACTATTGCAAGATGGATAAAGACTACACTTGCTAGGGCAGGCATTGATACAAATAAGTTTAGAGCCCACAGCACTAGGGGAGCAGCAACATCGGCAGCAATACGTCAAGGAGCAACTACTGCTCAGATTCTCCAACTTGGTGACTGGACTTCAGAATCTACATTCACACGGTTCTATCGCCGTCATACAGACAGCTCAGAGACTGGACGTTTGATACTTAGGGCTGTTCAGGAGACTGACAATTCAACCCACCAATAGGCATCCAGCTATGTAATCAGCTACTGTAGTTACTGTGCAGTAACTGATGAAGACTTGGAAAATTTGCCTACCTTAAGGACGTCAAATTAGAAGTCTTCGAGGGAACGTAGCAGTAACTACTACGTTCTTCCCTCCCACCCAGCCCGATGCCAATTTTCTGGTGAGTTGACTTTTCTACCCTATTTACTGTGTTAAACAGTTATAATCAGTATTCTTGTTCATTGTAGGTTCCACTGGTCCCATGCCTTTGTGCTCTTGTTTATTGGTCTTAGTACCATTGTTTTGCACTATGTTGCATATAAATTACCGCTCGTAATTGAGCAAAATTCTAGCTTAATTGCTAAATTTGGTCAGCACAAGTTGCTTATGACCTATGGTACCAGCTATCACGATATGGAACCTCTACACGCTGCTCAGAAAGGTAATGACGTAAGGTAGCCTTTTCAGGCTTTTATAGTACTATGGAAGGACGACACCTAGCGATGAATTAGGGAAAGCTACTGTAGTTACTGCTACGTTCCCTCGAAGACTTCTAATTTGACGTCCTTAAGGTAGGCAAATTTTCCAATTTGTCAAAGGTCAGCTTGGTGTGTTTATATATGTTCATGTATACACAGTCTATAGTGGCCTAAGGTTGCCAATGACAAAATTTGCTATAATCGTTAATATATTCTGGCGAAACTATTTTTTTTAAAGGGACAGGATAACAATCTTAGCGAAGAACGAAAAATAAACAATTTCATTTCTAAAAACAATCGAACCAAAACAAAATAAATATCATTTAATTTTTTTAAATAGGGAGAAAGTCAAAGCAAAGTAACAAAAAGAAATGAAATGAAAGTAAAATGCAATCAAATTGAAAAGTAAAATAAAATGAAATGAAATGTAATATTGAAGTGCAAAGTAAAATCAAATCAAATCAAAACAAAAATCAAAACGACAAATGAAATGAAATGAAAATAAAATCAAAATGAAATGAAAAATAAATTCAAAATCACATAAAAAGTAAATTCAAAATGACATGAAAAGCATATGAAAAAGAAAAGAAAAGAAAAATGCAAAAATGCTTATATTTTGTTGTTCGATAAGATTTATATCTTGTCCTTTTAAAAAAACACAATAGTTTTGCCAGAAAATATTAAGGATTATAACGATTTTCATCATTGGCAGCCTTATGCCCATACACAGTCCTCTCTTGACAAAGGTCAGCTTGATGGGTTTGTGTATGAATATCATCGTCACTTGTAATCATAAAATAGCAAGCAAGTACTAGTATATAGTCAGTAAATACCCTCCCTATAGTTTGTGTTCAGTCCCTGACATTGTTTCAATCAAACGGGGAACGATGGGATTGTCAATTCTTTTTCCTGCAGTTTGACCTTGTTATGAGTTTAAGCTTCATTTTACAGTGATGGTGTGGGCGATGTATTATTTGACAAAGGATTGTGAGGTCCAAGACAAGGTCTATGAAGAGATTATGAATGTACTTGGTGAGGATGACCTTGTTGATCATGAGACTCTACCAAAACTAGTGTAAGTCTACTGTTAAAGTGGCACAATCTGAGTTTATAAGCTCTTTTTTGATTGAAGTGACAATACTACATACCAGTATAATGTTATCTCAATGCATGTCTTCTATAACATTCATATAGTATTTTCTATCATTGTCAGAACAGATGATGGCATAGGGATTTTCTAGTAATTTTTGATACGTATCATAAATCATGTCATCGGATCATTTATGAGTACTATCTAAATAAGTTCAGTCAATTTCAAGTAATGGTTAAGTGTGCTCCGTTAAGGACAATACTGCGACTACCTTTTAAACATATAGCAAAAACTACACCCAAATATTATAAACCCAAGTTGTGCTCCTTGAAAACGAATTTATTTCCATTGGCCAATCATAATACATTGATCGGCATTTCACATATACTTAAAAAAGAAACATTTGCCACAGTACATTTCTCATTATAGACCATACATTATCGGTGTGCAGATATAAATGTAACTATATTATTCCCCTGCCATGTATGTCATCAATAAGCCAAACAATACTCGTCACCACTACTGTTTACTTGTAGAATGACATTCACCTCGTATAGACAAGTAAAAGGCCCCCCTTGATCACTCATAGGTTCCTGAGTTGCGCTGAACAAAAGATAAATACAATCTAATCTTACTGAGTTGAATAGTAAGATTTTAAAACATTATAGCATATTGTATTGTCCAAAAGGTCTTTGTTTGTAATATTTCTTTACTGTTTACTAATAGATACTAAAAACTGCAATTCAAACTTTTCAGCTACACAAAACAAGTATTTGATGAAGTCATGAGATGTTCAGCACTTGCAACAATGGCTGCCAGAGTTGACTATGAAAGAGACACGAAAGTACTGGGCTATACCATTCCAAAAGGGGTGAGGATTAAATAATATCTGGGACTTGAGTTGTTAACTGATATACATGCACATCCTAATATAGTTGTGTTGCGTGTCTGTCTGTCTGTCTGTCTGTATGTATGTATGTATGTATGTATGTATGTATGTATGTATGTATGTATGTATGTATGTATGGGTGTGTGTGTGTGTGTGTGTGTGTGTGTGTGTGTGCGCGCGTATGGTTTGCAAACGCATGTAAGTATGTGTTTCGGTGTGTATTTGACATGTATATATGTGTGAATGCTTAAATGCATCACTTAATGTCGCTTTTCTGACATCTCCATTATTTACAGACAGCAGTAGTACATGCACTTGGAGTGGTATTACTTGACCCCAAAGTCTGGCCAGATCCTGAAAGGTAATATCACATACAGTAAATTACACTTGTACCAGATATGATGTACAGCTTAAGTTAACCAGTGCAATAGGGACTTACAACGCATTTTTAGTATTTACAGTAACGACACATACTAGTAACTCACAATGGAACTAATACAACACCTCTTTTACCTTATAAAGACTATATATAATAGAGACAAAGAAGCATTCTCTTCACAGTGTCCTGGTTATTGTTGTTTTAAAGCAGACTATCCAAAGTCTGACACCACACACACATAGACTCACATAAAAACACAAACGTACACAAACAAGTAAACAAACAAAACACACAAGCAAACAAACAAACAGGCCGACAGAAAAACAGACAGACAGGCAGATAGACAAACAAACAACACAGACAAAAAACAAAAACACAAATAAATAAATAAATAAACAGACAAACAAACACAAACACATTTATCCAAGTATGTTGATGCAGTACAAAGTTTTATTTGTTACCTATACACTTATCAAACGATCATTCTAGTAATACCCAGTGTGGCTTTACCATACAACAATGACCAGTTTGCAGGTAGATAGTATAGTATATCAGACAATCACATGACTGTATAGGTATATCAGTTTTATATTAGACAATTGCATATTTATATAAAGATCGATAATATATCAGTTATACTTTAGACAAATACATGGCTGTATACAGATATGTAGTATCTCAGTTTTACTTTAGACAATTACATGACTGTATATAGGTACGACGTAAGTGTTTTATGAAAACTTCTTTGAATAAAAGTTAAGTGTTTATTGTCTGGATAACCAATCTTTAGTATATTTTAATTCCAGGTTTGACCCGGACAGATTTTCTCCTGAGGAAGTGTCCAAGCGTCATCCTTTAGCCTTTTCAGTGTTTGGATTTGCTGGGAAAAGAATTTGTCCTGGGTATCGTATAGCGTATGCTGAGGCGACAGTTTTCTTGGTGGCTTTACTGAGGAAATTTAAATTTCACTTGGTAGAGGGACAAAACATACAACACAAGTTTGGTTTTGTAACTCTACCAAGCGATGAAATATGGCTCACTGCTAGTGAAAGAAATTTGGTTGACTAAATTTGACTGATGCCCATACAGTTGTCATAACTAAGTCAGATGTGAATCAATAACGAAATGTGACACATGTACTATGAGTTGTAATCCAACGTACTGTGTGACATTTTCTTATGTCAGAATATATTTCAAAAGTAAATGCTGGTTTGTTTTTTTTTAAATCGTGTGTACCTTGTTTTCAGAACAATAGAGTGTTGCAAATGTGCGTGTGGTACTTGCTGAAGTGTTTTTAGAGGAGAGATCACAAGCTATGCTTTGACATTGACTTTCACTTTTAGCACAACTGAACTAGTATTGCTTTAAGCATGGTGAAATGTCTGTGCTTTAGGGGGTGAACTATATTTGTGTGAGTGTGAGTGTGTGTGTGTGTGTGTGTGTATGTCTGTCTGTCTGTGCGAATGTAATGACTGAAAGTCAAAAACCGCCAGACCGATTGCCTTTTTTTGGATGAAAGGTGTGATTTATTTTGCAAAAACTCCAAAACTCCAGGACAGATTGGTCTGAAATTTGGTTTGAACGTTTTAATGAGTACATGTATGTAGATTAAGGATTGTTTATGACATGATATCATCAGTGATATGTATATAGTTCTTAAAATGTGTTATTTTGATGAAACAATATTTAATTCTAAATAAAGATAACAACAGGGATTGTTAGCGAGTGAATATACTTTTTTTTAAAAATGTATACAATATATAAAGCAAAAAGATGACGCCCATAGCAACAGCCAAATGATTGTGTTTATTGCAAATATGACAACTGGTATTAATTAACTGGTATTAAGGCAAGTGAATAAAGGTTCACAAAATGTGCAAACATACCTAGCAAACAAGACTTCGCCCACAGCAACAACCGAATGATGATGTATATTGCAATGATAGCAATAGGGAAGGGATTCATAATTATAATCATATTAATATTTTATTAAATAACACAAATTTTTAGTTTTGCTACCACACCATTGGAGTTATTTGTTTACAAGTCTCTGCTATAACATTTTTGTTTATTAAAGTAATGATATATCATGTCTGGCAATATGTTTTTATATCGATAATGGAGGTAATTTCATTGATATGTTGTGATTAATATCATCATCATGAACAGACTCGTGTGTTGACTTTGTCTTTATTTTACCGTTCATCAGCAAACACTTCTTTTTCACATAAGACGAGGACTTACTTTACAATTTATGTATTTACTATCTGTTTAGATAGATATTTGTATATGAGAAGCGAAGATACTGCTCTTTGTGAAGTTATTTTTATTAAAAATAATTACAGTCAACTTTGAAATATTCATTATTTATGCAATGAAGTGTGTAGGCCTTATTTTATAGTAAATCATAGCAAATATATTTAGTGTGTTATACAAGGTCAAGGAAGTAGGTATGTCCTATTTTATAGTACTTTATACAAGTAGGTGTAGGTCTTATTTCTTAGTAACAGATGATCGTACGGAATATATTTAGTGTATGATTTGGAATTTGAATTCTACTAAATGGTGATACAATAGTGAAAGAATTAAGCATTGAAATAGCACTATTATTCACTAGGTATATTGAATTATAACACTCGTTTCGTGTGATTATATTAAAGATATCGATCAAGTGTACAGTTATTATATATGAACCAGTGATACCGTGTTGCATGCATACAGGTGGTATACGCACTGTAGTGTAATATCAAAAATAACATTGTATACCTGTATTCTAATAGTATGCAAATGCAGCACGATTGTTCGTTATAATTGAAAACACGTGGTCACACTATGATTTTTACGGAAAGTTGCTGTTTTGGATAAACATATGTACGGTGTGATAATAACAGAACCCCATGCCACTGAGTTCCAGTGTAGGTACTCGTGGATAATTACACTCGTGCAAGCTTGCAGTGTGTGCTGTCATATTTTCACTCGCCACGTTTTTGAAAGTACGGCTGAAGAGTACACTAGAACTACTCGTGTAAACATAACCCTGTGTCACACTTGCACTCGTCCATCATGGAGTTTTGTCATATTAGTTATATTGTTTTACCCACACGTACATGATATTTGCTGACAAGTGTGATCACCAGTTTTTGTACTAATTTCTGTGTTGAGTATGTAACTAATTTCTTGTTTTTTTTATTGAAGAATGTGTTTAAATGAAACAACATTTGACGGCGATTTGCATAAGGAATAGTTGAATATATAACAAATGTTATAATAACATGTTTGCATTCAAATCAACATTTTCTTTTATATCTTTTCAGAATAACAGCTAACCCAAATAAAATAACATGGTACACATATTTGTTGTTGTCTTGCATATTAATTACCTGTTTAGCATAATAATACATATTAACATATACAAATATTCTTCTTCAAATAGTAATAACCAATAGAATGCCATATGTGCCTTATCTACCATAATATTTGGCAAATGTTAATTACATGAACCAAATAATTTTGAGCATAATGCGTGCGTATGATTTGCACTTTAGCTTAATTCGGTAAATTTTCTAAATTCAGCCGTGTGAGAAACCAACCCAATGAGAATCTTTCATTTTACACAAGGTTCATTTTGACAAATTTGAATAAGTCACTCCATTCTATTTCGGTGAGATCATAAGATCTGCAAAATAACTTTGTTTCAATACTATAGTGCGGCGACCTAGTATGAGTGGTTACTTAGTTGTTAATGGACTATTATTCCTATGCGACACTGCATTGATATATAGTATTAATAGATATAAATACACCCCCTCCCTGCCATCCAATATGATGACACAGATGACACAAGATTGAAGGAAAAGTCCACCAGACTATTAGCATCTCCAAGTATAGGTTAGAGCAGCCGATGTGAGATTTCTCCTTGCAAAGACCACGTCTTTAGCGATCGTCACTGATACCTCAGTGTAGTATACCATACAATAATTATTGTACATCTCCAGAATTTTAGTGGGAGTTACCTTATAAATGCACCTAAAATAGCGCCAATGGTACCAGTATTGTACAGTTTATGTGCAGTTTAGAAAAATGTTTATCCACATGCTGATACAGCTCTCTTTTACTGTTGCTCTGTACAGTATCAGTATCTTTGATAGTTGGTGGGTGACTAGTCAAAATTTATGAAATTTGATCCGTTTGCCTAACCATCTATGTTGTTAATTTATAATGCACATCATCATTTCACTGTTGCTATGGGTGTGGTCTTGTTACTAGGCATATCTGTTTATCCAAATGCATACCCATCATGTTGTTATCTTTGGAATATACATAATTTTACCAGGCATATTTGCATACATTTTTTTAATGTTTATTCATTTGCCTATTCAATAACCTTACCGTCGCAAAATATACTGGCATTTGGTTGTTGCTAAGGGTGTTGCTTTTGGTTACTATGGCCAAGTGTGTCAATATGATTTGACAAAAAATGAGCGTGGACCAGTTTTTAGAAAACGGAATAGCGAAAGCGTCACATGTTGCGTATATGTACATTCTCTACAGATTAGCTTGTGGGGGGGGGGGGGCTGTCGAACCTAGACATTGGAGAGAGATGCCTGATAGTGTAGGACAATATGGAATCGAAAATTGATGCAAGAAGTATGAAAATATTCAACTAACAAATTACTCCATTTCCACATACCAACAAGTAGCAAATACACCATCAAATAAACAATAAAATCATCCAATAACAGAAAAGCAACAAAACAACAACAACAACACATCATGAACACCATTTATAACATATTTAGTTGTTTATATATGTATAATAAGTTAATTCTATGGTTGAACTTTAAAACGCCTTCTACAATGCTTACTACATATTTGCATACTTTTGTAATTGATGATTATGATGTAAATTCTGTAACTGAGAATTACAGGAAATGGACAAAAAAAACTAAAAACTAGCAAAACTCTGTACTTTTTCAAGAACGACCACTCAGAGAAAGTTTGAGGACATTCATATAGTAGTTACATCATTGTTAAAATGTACATTGTTGTTCAATTGCACATAATATAGGTACTTTTTACAATTTACCCTTAAAGTCGCCATATGGATGAGGATTTGGTATTTACTTTGGATATTTAATTTTCAGAACAATTTCATCATGGTGTTATGGTGTAATTACTGTGTTTGGGTTCAGACATGATACTGCTTATACATGGACATCGTCAAACACCTAGTTAGAGAAATGAATATGGCTCACATGGGTGTCAAGACAATTGGTACACTAATATCGTATGTCTGGAGATGTCATTGAATTTAAAGTTTAGTATCTTTCTTTCATCTCCATGACGTTCATAATTATGCATGACCTATTGTTATCTTAAAAGCATATCTGATATGCGTGACTTATTGCAATTTAATTATTGTAAGACCATAGCGTCGCAGATTCAAAACTTGGCTTTTGACCGTTGGGCTGTGAGCATCTGAGTCGAATGCTGGCTCTAGCCTTGGAGGAGGGGGGGGGGGGGGGTTAGGCAGAACTCAGGACTTTGATAGATAAAGTCTATGTTCCAGTTCATACCACATATATCGTCTCGTATGCAGTTTATCATTCCACTACAAATCTTGCTGACCTTAAAGATTCGATAATGTCTTCCTGTTGGAAAATATGAAACAATATATGCCAAGTCTTTGTTTGTAACTCAACACATTGCAAAGGATTAATAGTGTATACTTTTTGTTATTGTATGTACAATAACAAACGTTTTACACACTTTTTAGCTTTTTGCAGTGTAATGACTTACAAACACAGAATTGGTCAATGTTGTTTCACATAGATTTTTCAAGTTGGAAGCCATGATAAAATTGTCTTAAAAATTAAAATCCAAAATAAATATCAAATCCTCCTCAGTATGGCCACTTTAATGTAGCGTAACACATTGCGAAAAGGTTGAGGTCTGTGGTTAACAGACATCCATAAAATAGTATTATATTGTGGAATATACCTAATTGCTTAGGTCCAGAACTGATGAATTCCGATGACGCCATACATCGCATGTAGGATATCGCTATCGCTAAACAAAAGAATTTTGGTGAGGATTGTAATGCTGTTACAATATATAACGTAAACGTACATTAATATATTTTTGAAACTGACATGTATTACGATTCAAAGTATTAAATATTTCGTGATTTAGATTATCACGATTCAATACTAGTTTTGAATTCTACCCTACTTCATGGAACCACCTCCCTTTTGATCTCCGCCATTCCAAATCTTTGTCAACCTTCAGACATTCTCTGAAAACTCACCTCTTCAACTGCTAATAACTGTTTTTCTTTCTCAGTTTATTTAATACACATTACCTTGAATTCACATTTTCATTAACTATTTGTGTATCCACTCTTCCTCTGCGCTTCGAGCTCTTCAGAGATGAGGCGCATTACAAACCATCTTATTATTATTATTATGATAATAACAAATAGTTCAGTATGCCACAGTAATTGGAAAACAACAGACATACTTTAATTCGCAACAAACTCCCTAACCCTACCCCAAATATGAAAAAGAAAAAATCTATAAAACTCAAGTTGTACTCCTGTAAGTCGTGTAAAAAAATTAAACATGTGTAAATCAACGACATTTTAAACGAAATATATATAATACGCCTAATTTCTTTATTCAAAGTAGGCACTGTTTGTTCGGTATGCCAAATGGATGTTATTCGAGTTGGGCTTTTATGAGACACATTGGCATTGAGATATATGTATAATGACACCTGTCAGAGATCTGTGATGATGCATCACTGGACTAGCAACGGACCCGGATGTTGGCATTCATATCAATGGAATGAATGTTGTACGGTTGTAGTACATGTATACTGTACGTACTGGTGAATTTATGTAGTGATAGACAAGTGATAAACCGTCTTGGAAGATATAACTAGAATCGTGTACACTTTCGTTTGTAAGTACAACCATACTGATAAACCGTAATTATAGAAATGAATAATGATAAAAAGCACGTGGTCTGGTCTAAAGGAAATGATATAGTTAAATACCTAGTATTACAATTAATTATGGTAACCGTATTATATATTTTTTAAAGTGATGTATGATGATATTAGAAATCTGTGTATCATCGCACAGTTCTATTTTCTTGCACGAATCATAACCATAAATTAAAGCACAGTGATAAATTGCTAGCAAGTTTTTTTTTTAATTTAGCATGTACTCTTTAATGTAGGCAACATACTTTCCGTTGCTTCAAATCTCGGGATCTCTCCTTACCCAATCTAGCTCCACAAGAAATAATACATTAAAAGTTGTCCATGCAGTGTAAACCCCCAACTGTTAGAATGTTGTAAACAATGGATAAGTTGCGTCCTGATACGACTTTCATTAGATTATTATGTAACTGCCCAAATAAATACTTAGAAGTCTATCTTCGTTATCATTGGACAGGATTCTGTGATTGATTAACAAAGTCATACTGTTAATGACTATGTTAATCGCTTCGTTTGAACTTGAAACTGCATCTCATGACATCATTGAGCTAGACATGAGAAAAGATTCGAAGACATGGATAGCCTCTAGACTTAAACGTAGAGTGTAAATATTTAAAACCACTCTCATAGGTCAAATTCTCATCTCCTCTTAGTCATCAGGTCCGTGGGGATTTCCTCCTTCTCGTGGAATACCGTCTCATACGTTCATGAGATCTCTTCCTTGCCGCCTGACACAGTGTAACCAAAAACTCAACAAATTCTATCACTGTTATAAAAGAGAGTCCAATCCAAAGTCCAAGGGATCCACCAGTATCGGAAAGTAACTGGAAAACCTTAGAGCGAGAAAAATAAACATAATGATGAATGTTTTGCCTCGCTATATCACCTATACTATAGTATTGCTATATTTTATCATCTGGCGCCACAAAATATGTCATTAACAATTGGTTCATATTTGCCTTGCGTGCGATACCAATATTTCAATAGATGTGTTAATTTGTTTATGATATAACTAGTGCAACCATCCATCAACATAACCCAAGAAGCAAACTCAAATCCCCAAATCATACTGTTGATCTGTAAAATACAGGTCATCAATCCTCGCCAATGGTCCATCAATAGAGTTTACCCCAGCTCTCCATCGTCATATTTTTATCTATGTCATGGCTATGTAACGTACTTTTATGTATATTATTCAATGGACGAAACTTTATATATACATCGCCGTCCATAAATAAAATAAATAAAACAAAATAAATAAATAAATAAATAAATAAATACATACATACATACATACATACATACATACATACATACACTTGTATCTCTAACATTAGTAACATGAATGAAAACTAAAATCCAATATATGAAAAAAACCTCTATCTTACCGGGTAGGCTTCCTCTTCACTCACAAGGTTGAAATTCAAATCTTCATAGTACACTTCCAGACGTACAAGGTCCTCTCTATATATATCAATATATATTATCAACTATTAGTATATACCAAAATAACAATCACACACTATTCCAACATTTGTCTTCCTCTCCAGTAACATATATAAAAACACGGGGAAAGTAAGGGCAATTTTGAGCGGTTTGACTAATATTTCGAACACAGCAGAACCAGTGACGTAGACACGTGTTTTCACGACGTGGAACGATCAGTTTATATATTCCATACTTTTTTTGTTGAATATGATTCGTGAATGGCATAATACGGTATGTATTACACTGTGAAATAGTGATATGGGGCTATTTTTCAGAAGACAATGCAGTCGAATAAGAAAGTAGTGTTTTATCAGTAATATTTTGGTACTTAGAATGTTTTGTTCCAATTATACGATAATTTATATTGTGTAACTATGCAAGTGCAACAATTTTCATTATTACTCCTTTTGTATCATGAATGTACATTCATTGATCGATCAGCGACTTAATAATACATTCAGACCAACAGAATTTACCTACCCTGATCACTGCAAATAACAATTTCACATAAAAAATATTAACCTTGCTGATTCTTTGTCTCGAATGCTCCATGTTTTCCTATTGCTTGCGTGTATACCATTCAGAAGATGTGGCTGAAGGCGATAACAGTGAAACAAATCATATATACTGAATTACTTAATTCTTAAATATATTTTGGCCATAATCACGTTTGTTGTATATAAATGTGGTAGGTGGAATACAATTGCATTATTTTTATCGAATGATTAAAATTACACCATAGCAAATATTTTAGAAATTGAAGTGGCCAATATATTGTCACCTTAGCATATAAATCAACAAATCAGTGAGACATTACAGATCTTAAATCGAAGTGAAATATTGTATTAATAGAACAATAATACTTACAAGGTTTGATAAAGACGGCCACAAAGCTTGTGAGATCGTTTTAGAGTATGATGATTGACTGGAAGAGAAAAATAAATTTATCATCAATGTGTGTATACCAGAATGGACAACATAAATGTTTTACAAAATGCGTATTAAAATGGGTAAAACCAGCACACTCGCACATGAAAGCAAATAGACAAACATAGTATAGTCGCGCAAAGTGACACTTACATAACCAACACACACATATAGTACTGATATATATGAATGTACATACAATAACACGCTCGACAGATACACACAAGTCCACACCAATATATGCTAGTAGATTAATGGACGGATGGACGTATAGATAGATATATAGATAGATAGATAGACAGACAGACAGACAGACAGACAGACAGACAGACAGACAGACAGACAGACAGACAGACAGACAGACAGACAGACAGACGGGCAGGCAGGCAGACAGACAGACAGACAGACAGACAGACTGGTAGGTAGGTAGAAAGACAGATCTATCTATCCATCCATCCATCCATCCATACTTACCTACAAGGTTGTTGACAGTCACATGTCAGAAGACTCGACTGGTAGAAGAAATGCATCAACTGCTTACAAGCATCTAAAAGAGATTTTAGACATTATGGTACAATGCAAAAGAAATTCCATTTAAGGACAAACTTCACTAATATGATTACAGAACAGATATCATGTGCTAACATTGCCACGTTGTTGAAATAAGTAACACAAGTTGAATAATGGTAATTTAATAAAAATACGCCACCTCAGCAAACATAGACATACAGACAAACAAACAAGCAAACAAACAAACAAACAAACAAACAAACAAACAAACAAACAAATAAATAAATAAACAAACAAGCAAGCAAACAAACGATAACAAACAAACTAAATGAATAAATAAGCAAGCTAGTCATGCCATTTCTCCAAACGTTGAGAAAAGTTTTTTCATGTGCTATATTTTAATAGTTTTTTCTTATAAACACTTTTGAATAAATGCGCGTGTATGTATGACATGAACGAGTAAGTCTTAAACGACCACGAACCTTGAGTTTTGTTGAGAACACTACATCTAGGTCTGTCATCGGACAGCGTATCAACACAGCCACATTTCGAGTATAGGAATTTCTGTAGACAAATCTTCTGACAGGCCTGTAAAGAAATGGCATTTAATCTGACGTTCGTTTGCAGCATATAATGTAAGCATCAAAACCAACTACTCAGAGGTTCGTTCTTGCATCATATTATGTCAATATCCAAACGAAAAAAGATAAAGACACGTAAAAGAACAAAATCTCCAGAAAAAATTGATATGTCTTTCTTTCACGGGGATAGTTTCGAAAACATCTTCATATGAGAGATCTGTTTACATCTCATGTGTTATGCAGTGGGCATATTCATAGATATGTCATTGATACTTTCATGATATAGCATAACAGACTGAGACGGGTAATATTATTGTCATATAAAGATAGAATACAGATGAAGATAAGAACTGCTTTGTTTGCCTCAGGGGAATACAGATGAGAGTACTTTCTTTCTTTCTTTCTTTCTTTCTTTCTTTCTTTCTTTCTTTCTTTCTTTCTTTCTTTCTTTCTTTCTTTCTTTCTTTCTTTCTTTCTTTCTTTCTTTCTTTTGCAATCTCACACCAAGCAAGGCTGGTAGCAATAACTCCAAAGCATAACCAAAGCATAAACAAAACAGGTGGGATAAAATCACCCGCAACTTTGCCAACACCCCCCCCCCAACTCAAAGAACGTGTAAAGGTAGCGATTAATACCTCCCGCATGGTGAGGTTATGTTAATGTTGTTTTTGTCTGTCTGTCTGTCTGTCTGTCTGTCTGTCTCAATATTTAACACTGCAGGCGAAATGAAATATAGCGTTATAATATGGTAACAGACAGTTTCGGTAGACTATGGTGCAGGTGTAGGGAAATTGTATTACACTTATACTATCTTACCAGTGCTGAGTATTCGTAAATATTATCTTCACTGATTTTTTGGTCTGTGCAATTCCCATGTGGAAGTCTCATTCGTGTTCGCTTGTTCTGAAAATTTAAAGAAAGAAAAGATATGATACACTATTCTACACAGCATTGTCACCAGAAGATGTAGATAAAAATGAAGCGATGAATCAATGACCTAATATATATATATAAGGTCAGCTTGTTGATCCGAAATAAATTGTGTTTACAGCCAAGTTACTGTTGGTCAGAGTGACTAGAAACTTTGTTGAAGCCGTCAACTAGTACTTTTAGTCTACTATCTATTCCACTCATGTACCCCCCCCCCCACACACACACACACTGTCCTGTTTACATGAAAATATTGATTTTCGGATTATTTCCAATTCCGTATTTAGTCCCCTAAGCGCAATGTCAATATTAGCCTATTAATCATATACATTTTCAATGTTCTTCACAGTGTACTTTTAACTTACTAGTTTGATTGAAATCGAGGTCACAGCTCCAGGATTGACGTAGACTCCCTCATCTTCAGGAAAGGGTTTCACTGTAGGATGATGAATGACAACACGTACACCGGATTGCTGACCAAATAAACCAATGTATTCGTTCTGCTCTAAAAATAGTGTCAGTTTCAAACCTGCAGTTTTAAAAATATCAATTGATAAACGAGACAGGCTTTCTTGTTAGTCTACCTGGCAACATTCTTGGTCATATTTATATACAAAAATGTATACATCCAACGTGCACATGCACTTTATGATGGAGAAATATCATCATTTAATAAGAAAAATGTATACAGAAAACTAGAAAGTAGGACGAGAGCGAGAGAGAGAGAGAGAGAGAGAGAGAGAGAGAGAGAGAGAGAGAGAGAGAGAGAGAGAGAGAGAGAGAGAGAGAGAGGCAGGCAGGCAGACAGACAGGCAGGCAGACACACACACAGACAGACAATATATAGTATTGTCATCTACGTTTGAATTTCTGTCGTCAGGAAAACAGATAAAAATAAAAGTAGAGAGAGATCGTGGGAGGAGAATGACAAAGACACTGAGAAATGTACAGATTTACGCACATGTACATTACATTACATTACATTATATTATATTATATTATATTATATTACAATGATTATATATCTTCTGAAGTGAAGAGAAGAAAGATCAAAGAAAGCTATCGATGTTGATGTGTAGTAATAATTAATGACTTTGTGAATCAATTATAAACACTGATTATTGTCTGATATTGATACAACGTACCGAAATCAGCCCCTGCTGTAGTAGCCTTTCTTAAAGTACTATTACCATTTTCTAGTTGATGATTAAATGTAAAACAATTGCCATATTTGTCATGTTGAAAGACCAGGAATTCACTGCAAATAAAAACAAAAGTATGAATAAAAATGTACGATGTTTATTTATGTAAACCAATTCAAATGATGGTGGGTCAAGACAATCAGCCAGACATACACGCTAACTAATAACAGACAAACACACTGACACTAACTAATAAATAGAGAGAACTAATTTTATAATAGTAGCGATGCACAGTTATGAAAACACTGCATGCTTTCTCCTACTGATGGATTATAAAATGCCTTGGCACTATATAGCAATTATATGTAAATAACTAAATTGCAAAGAGAAGTAATTGTTTCTCAGTTTTTAGCTTTCGGGTAAAGGATATATCAAATAACTGACCTATAGCTGCACTTCTTTTGATCATAGGTACACTGCAGTATGAAATCTTCAGCTTGGTGTCCAAAAATGGCCAAGTTTTTAGGAGAGAGTTTCAAAACATCCTGCAAATCAGTGAAATCTGGGGTTGAACTTGCAAGGAGAAATTGATTCCAAGATGGTGGATCTTCACTTGGAACAAAATCAAAGTTTCTATTGACGTATACTAAACGAACGAATTCCTCGAAAATCTTGTCATTGTTCGTGATGTTGAGATAAGGGGTTTTCCATTCTGGGTTGGAAAAAACATCTTCGATGACTGCAAGGAAAAAAATGGCATCAAATTATATTTCAGATCGTTGTATAGGTTGTACAATAAACCGGACGTGAATATTAAAGAGATTGTATATTAGCCCGTGTTTGGGGATTTGATATGTTGCAGAAATATGATCGTGCTCCGAAAAGTTCCAATATCATTTGCTGTGATTTACAAATCAATTCGAAAATAAATTTCCGTCCCACGCGCTGTTACAAAACCACGGCATGGAATAGTCACAATACACGTGATTGGTGTTTATTTTCGGCTAAAGATGCAGAGCTAGACTTATTATTTATTTCAGGAACCATATACACCATGATAACACTTTGTTGACCGGCATCACAAGGAGTGAATACTTGACAAGTTAAAACTGTCAAAATCAAGCAATATTTTAATTTCAAAGACTTATGCAACAATCATTGACGTGTTGGTTTAAGTGTCAATTTCTGTAATTTTTGGTATGCATTTCTTTATATTTTGAATGTGACCGTCAAGGTAAAATTTGATAAAGTATCTGTATTCTCCATTCAAAAGAATCACTCCTATTCAAAATCAATGACCATTAACCCCATATTCAAATTTTAATTAGTCTAAAATTTGAACGACCATTACCGAATGAAATCGACAGTAGAATAATCAAGACGAGAATAACTATACGACTGAGACCCATCTTACCGTATTTACAGTCAAGTTCATCGGTGCCATCACCACATTGATTTATTCTATCACAAAGCCACAACAATGGAATGCAATAGTCGTCTTCACTTTCCCCACCTTTGCATTTGAATTCGTCAGCTTTGCAAACTGTATCAATGTGGGTAGAGAAAGAAAAATAATAACTAGTTATATATCTAGAGATACTGCCACATGGCCTCATTATAGACAAGCGATGTGGTTGGGTGTGCATATTAAAGTGGCCATATGGGTGAGAATTTGGTATTTACTTCGGATTGCATTTGTGCTTGGATGTGCATATTAAAGTGGCCATATGGGTTGGGATTTGTTATTTAGTTTTCATTTTGGTTTCACAAAACAATTTTATCATGGCTTCCTACTTTACTAATTAATGTGAAATAACATTGACCAAGTCTGCGATTGTAACTGAATATATTGCAAGAACGTTGTGTACAAAGTCAGTTATTGAACGTACAATAAATAACAAACATTTTACACATTGTATTAATCTTTTACAATTTATTGAGTAACAAACAAGGACTTGGCATATGTATTAATAAAGATACATTAATGTTGACAGTTATAAACCTTAAAAGGAGATACTTAAACCTGCACTTGCTGCATCTTCAACATTTTTCATTAAATAACCAATACATTCATTACAAAATATTAATTTAATTACAAAACGGCATTCAATTTGTTAATTAGTTGTCAATATCATCTGTAAATAGTGTAGTGACAAGTTTTAATCTTAAAAGAAAGCTTAGTTTTGTATCTCTGGCCATGTTAAAACTATAAAATTGTAAGTGTCATTTGTTGATCAGACAACCACAATATATTCACTGAAGAGTGTCAGAATACCAATTATTAGACATGTTAATCAATGGTAGACATTACCCATCAGTAAGAAATATGTTGAAATTAGAAACGTCATGAGGACCCCAGTTCTGAATAGTATACCCAAACATCAATTTGACTCAAATGGATATTATATATCGTGTATGTAGCTACAAAAGTACGTTTACCCATAGATGAGGCAATACAGTAACTGTTTACGTTGTACGATATTACGAGTAGCTTATTGCACCTAATACAACTTTTAAAAAAAGTGTCCAGCTGCAGCTAGTACATTTTTAAACAGCCATACCAACAGTAAATGTACACTCGCTCTCATCGCTGTTATCACCACAATCATCGATGTCATTGCATACAAATGATGAGATGATACATTTCTCTATAGATATGCATTTGAATTCGTCGTCGTTGCAAATTACCGGCGGTGGTTCCAAACCTGTAAAAACAGTCATAAAATCGAAATACTTTTAAATATCAGATGTATTATCATTGGGCATTTAAGAAGTTGGAATAATTGTGTTACCATATGCCATTGTTTTGATCTCCAAACTATTCCTGAAGGTTGAACTTCCAATTAATGATATTCTCATTGGCTCTTGAGCCACCTTTTTATAGATAGATGTGTTCTTGAACTAAATTGTCATTTATAGAAATTTGAATCTGTGATTTTAATTTGATAACATTTTCAGTTTGTGTTTGCGCAGATGCTGTTATGTTAATTAACGATTGGTCATGGGTGTATTTAGATCAAGCGGCAGTTTTTGTCAAATTTGAAAGTTCAGTTGAAATTGAGAAGATTGGAAAGGTTTGCCAGTATGCCAAAGAGATGCCCATGTCAGTTAGAGACAAGTACAATTGAATTATAGTGAATTCGAACACTATCGTGCAGCTTTTCTGTTCGATACAATCATACAGAAACCAATAAGAATCTGTATATGCCACACTTCGATAGCACTATTAGATCCCATTTTTGCTACATTTGGTCTAAATGAAATAAACCATGCAGACATTCGGGCGCAAATAGTTTTGTTAGTATCAAACACCCGATGAATTAAGGGAGCGTAAAATGTCCTTTGAGGTTTTCAATTGATGTCTGTATGTCGGCATGAGTAGTTCATTCCACTTAAACGAAATGTAACAAGAAACTGTACACATTCCATCTTGTCGCATGTCTAGTTCCTTATTGGTTTCTCCGTGGTTGTATAAAACAGAAAAGCTGCATGGTATTGTGAAATCGCCGTAATCTGCAATTGTTTCATATCGACCTGTATTTGTATATTAATGACTCCCTTAGCGGACTTTCATAAATCTCTTTGTATGCAGAGTATAAAACGATTGCAGTATATGTGGCAATTATGACACCCTGTCTCGAGTTCCTCAAACACACTGATTTACATTATTTTCCTCTTTTTGTTGACATTTACAATGCAGGAAGATATAAATCATCTTGTTAAACATGTAAATAATATTATCTTGAGTCAGGGACTTTACCTGTACAATTGAATTCATCCCTTCCATCTACACAATCAACTTGGCCATTGCAGTGTAGTTCAGCTAACACACATTGGCCACTTTGACAACGAAAGTATTCATTGGGACATTGCACTAGAAAGTAAAGATCAGTATATTGTGTGATACAAATAGTAAACATGTACACACAATATACATAATACAAACGCATACATATACACAAACACATATCCATATAAGTAAATGGTACGTTAAATGACTCCAATACAAATACTGACAGTGAGCCTTACATGGTGACACTAGTCTTTGTAACTGCTACCAGAGAACAAAACTTGACACCTGTCTATTCAAAGGTTACTACATTTTTACCTCCCGTAAGGTGCGGGGGTGTGCTATGCTTCTGTCTGTCTGTCTGTCTGTCTGTCTGTCTGTCTGTCTGTCTGTCTGTCTGTCAGATCTGTCCGTCTGTCTGTCTGTGAACAATGTATCTCAAAAACTACTTATGACAAGAACTGATTACATTTTGGCAAATACTCAATAAATACTATTTAGTCACTCGCATAATTAATGGATTTTAGCAGGCTATATCGTATAAATGCACACTTCAATTTAAATGCAATTTGGTACATACGTTAACCATAAGAAAATGCCTATGTCGTGCAAAATTTGTTGATGTAGCTTATATTTCTAATGAATAACTTGCATAATTAATTATTTTCCATAATTAGCCTATACCCTAAGAAGGCATGTTTCAAATTTCATATAATTTAAATTTGATGTATATCAACCGTAACAGTGTACATTTGCTCTATGAAGTTTGTTGATATAACTTGTATTTTAATGAGTAATTTTAGTATTATTTAATGATTTCAGAAATTAAGTATATCGTAAGAATGCAACTTTCAAATTTCATTCCACTTGGTATATCCACCAAACATAACAAATTACACGCATTTCATTGTAATTATAAAGTGTCATTTGCATAAATAATCATTTTGATAATGCAAGCTTTAACTTTCACATAATTGGGGTAATGAAGTGCTTGTGTCGTTTCCATATTGTTGATGTAACTTATAATGTTAATGAATAATTTGCATAATTAATGATTTTGAAATAATTAAGCAATCTGTTAACTAAATTTCATCCAGTTTCATACAATTAATTTTCCAATTAAGTGGTACATCGTGCATGATAGCTATAGCTCAAAAATGTGCATTCTAACAATATATGTAGGCCCAATAATCTATGGGTTTGCCCTTACGGAAGGCATTCAGTTTAAATCTGGTCAATATAGCATGTTATATGTATTCCGCATTGTGGGTGAGCTCTAGTGTCTGAACAAGTTATCAACTTACCTGTGGTACAGTTTACTTCATCACTCCCGTCGTTGCAGTCTAGACGAAAATCACACCGCTCATTCAGGGATATACACTGACCATTCTTACATATGAAGTAGTTTAATGGACATACATCTGAAACAACACAGTTTGTGTGATGTGATTACTCGATTACCTTCGCTTTCCTCCATGTCCATGCCAAAGGACTGCATACTGTGCACTTTACCCCTGTCCCATACAATTCAAATGGCAAAGTAGAGCTCACTCCAGATGCCTGTCAAATCTACCCCGAATCATTGACCATTTCGTTCTAACAACATTGCATACTGAACAGTTTTTTGTCGATCATAAACACGAAATAATTTACATATACGCAATTATTGCCTTTCGTTCTTATCATAACTTACAAACATACATGAAATTAAATTGAATGAATAGTATTGTAGATCTGCCAAACGATAAGGATTATGTATATAATACAGAGTTCACTCGATTCTATAAACCTTTAGCCATTCTGATTCCATTGACCTTTAACCATGCATCAGCCAAGTTGAACAAAAAATATGGAATATATACTCTCGTCGTTCTATGCCATGACAATGAGCGTCTATATGTCACTGGGTCTGTTGTGTTTGAAGTATGGGTCAAAACTTTCAAAATTATTGTTACTCTCCTCGGTTTTTCTTTTATATTGTTGACGGAGGTATAAATATGTTATTCTCCAACATTTGTCTACATTCAGCTGGAAAATACTCATTACCTAAGGTTACTACTACTCATCTAGACACAAAGTCTCCTTAGGTCACTCGTATTTTCCTTGACTCAACAAAGCTAAACATCGGGAATAACATTTGAAAATTTTATCACTTACTGTCTGTACACATATCTTCGTCTCCAGAACAATGATATTGGCCATCACAGCGTTCCTCCATGTCTATACAACGACCATTATTGCAGCGAAAGAAATCGTTCCCACAGACGTCTACCAGAAAAAAGTCAAACAGTATTGATTATATATATATATATATATATATATATATATATATATATATATATATATATATATATATATATATATATATATATATATATATATATATATATATATATATATATATATATAACTCGGTGAGTATATATCAATCTGCTAAGACAGTGCTCTATACCGCAGTGGCAGAGCGCAATAGTTTTGGTAGTACTAGTACTGGAACTCTTTCTTGGTTGTAACTCGGAGTTTCACGCATTGCGCGATCATCAGACAGCTGCTGGTTCCCAACAATTTGAGAGCAGAAAGCACAAGGTAACATAAGTATGGCGAGCTACATGTCAATATAACTTCAAAGAATGTGCACTTACTGTCAGAACACCCTAATTCATCACTCGCATCGTAACAGTTATTGAGGCCATCACATCTTGACAACATTTCTACGCATTGTCCATCGCCACATTTAAAGTAACCATCCAGGCATGTAACTATAGAAAGATATAGTGGATGGGGAAATTGTTTCCTTCTAGTATTTAATGGTAATTCCTTCCGTATAATCTTAAAGGTGATTCAAAATGCTCACATTCACTATCGCTAATTTGCTAGACGACATGTTTGTGAAATGTATTCTGGTTTTAAAACTTTTCAAAAGCGTCTGCAAACACCTTAAAATGACCTTTTTTCAGTCACTTCCCTTCGGATTTACTTCGAGAGTTTTCGGGTATTTCCGGTCCCACCTAGACCACAGGATTGTATGACGTCATAAGGGGTACACGTTAGCACTAAGACTATAACGAGCGTAGTCACTTGGTGAATAAAACTCAACAGCATTGTGAAAAAATACATTGCTGGTGGCTGTAATAGACATCAGTAAACAAAAACTACAGTCTACATGTCTTATTAACTAACATTAACCGATATTTACTCACACTTTCTCACTAATTGGCAGTGTCTAGGAGTATAAATGCTAAAATATTATCTCCCCATATTATGGCAAAATAAATCAAAACGGCTAGACTAGATATATATAAACACTTGTAATGTCGCGTGTTTCATATTCATAGACTTTTATTTATCTGATTTTTTTATTTTTTGCCGACAAGAAGCATTACGATACCGTCGTGACGTTTTGACGACATCCCCGGGCCAAGGATGGCATATTTTAGCCCAATCGTACTCGCGTTGCCTTTTGAACAGTGCATTTAACAACAAAGTAAACATATTTCATTTCGAATAAATATACTAGCTATTAGAATACCAATGGGAAACTTCAAGAAGGCGTATCGGGACATGTGCCACAATATATTTGTTGGTCCCATAATACACTAATTGATTCGATTTTCTCCGAGCATATGGAAGCACGCTCCGAGTCATTGCATCATGTAAATGGAACTGTGACCGACCTAATTTTGTTGTCTATATATAAAATGAGTGTGACCTGTAAATTTTTCACAGTTTTCGTTGTGGTCTTGTATTGTCACATGTTTTGCTTGTGAACACAAGTTTACATCTATTATTGTCTAGGGCGTAATACTCTAGTCCGAGTCTGAAACCCATGTAAAACCTAAGAAGCTCGCGCGCATTGGGATCCGACTGAACAGAAGTAGGCCTCATCGACTTGTTGGGACTCGAATTATTGCTTGTTTTTATCACGGTATACAGGTGATTATTATATATTGGTAGAGGGGTAGTGTTGTCAAGTTTTGTGCAGTCACCGCGGCCGCGGCAGTAAGCTTATACTAGGATAGTTCCGCCGATCAAAGCTGAAGCAGTGAATGTACAATGTACATATGGAATCGGGAGAGCACAGCGCACATTAGTGTCGGGTTAAATTTATCCACGTGTTGATGTAATCCATATTTATCAATCAGATATATTGTAAAATTGTTCAAGTCGTACAGAAATAACGTCTCTAACTTCAAAACATACCCTGAGAAATTGGACCGGACGTGGCGAAGTATCTAGTTGCAGGCTTTCTTTCATAACAATAATAATAATGTTGGGTTCTTATATAGCGCTTTCCCACTCCGTGCTCAAAGCGCTTTACAATTATTACCCCTGGCTCGGATCAGAACAGCACAACGGCCCTTTAGTCTTCCTCAACTCCCCGGGGAGCATACAATCCATTGCAGCCATTTAAGCGCATAGGATTAAAGCCTTCACATTGCAACCTACATCCTACCAGGTCCCCAGTTATACAGCTGGGTTAACTGAGGCACAGTCGTGGTTCAAATCTTGCCCAAGGACTTTAGCCACTCAGAAACAAACAGCAGGCAGCGAAGGGGCTCGAACCTGCAACCTGTAGATTCATGATCTGTAGATTACTGATGTCTGACTCCATAACCATGTGCTGGGGTCACGACCTTGATTGCCGACGTCAATATTGTCCAATCCTATTTAATATCATGAACACATCGCGATATTTGTTGGTTTCCTAAACTGTATACTTCGAATACCATGATTTGTTACAAAATTCTTCTAATGAATATTAAAAAGGCTTATTGCATTAAATTAAGTGATATCGCAACAAGGGAAACCATACAAGTTTTCTTCCAGACGAGTTGCTAAAGTCATGTTAAAATGACAACACTAAACTCACGAAATTTCCTCAATTCTTTACAATTTTATTGCTGATATAATGGCAATCTAATAGCTAGTATATTTATTCAAGATAAATATGTTTACTTTGTTGCTAAATGCGCCGTTCAAAAGGCGACATCAGTGAGTATAGTCGAGTATAGTGGGCTAAAATATGCTGGCGATGCCATGCGTGTCGAAGATATTGTAATGCTTCTCCTCGGTAAATAATAAAAAAATCAGATAAATAAATTGAAACACGCGACCGACATTACAAGTGTTTATGTATATCTACATTGTAGTCTGGCCGTTTTGATTTATTTTGCCATAATATGGGGAGATAATATTTTAGCATTTATACCCACAGACACTGACAATTAGTCAGAAAGTGTGAGTAAATATCGGTAAATGTTGGTTAATAAGACATGTAGACTGTAGTTTTTGTTTACTGATGTCTGTTACAACCACTAGCAATGTATTTTTTCACAATGCTGTTGGGTTTTATTCACTACGCTCGTCATAGTCTTAGTGCTAATGTGTTCCCCTTATGATGTCATAAAATACCGTGGTCTAGGTGGGACCGGAAATACCCGAAAACTCTCGAGTAAAGTAAATCCGAAGGGAAGTGACAGAAAAGGTCATTTTAAGGTGTTTGCAGACGCTTTTGAAAAGTTTTAAAACCAGAATGCATTTCACAAACATGTCGTCTAGCAAATTAGCGATAGTGAATGTGAGCATTTTGAATCACCTTTAATATATTACTATTTAATGAAGATGCGATAAAATAAGATTGTCAGTCAGGCAGAGATCTTAACTTCACGTGAGACCGTTTTATCTCCTCTCCATAACATTTTTGGATCTCAAAGATTGCATATCGCGTCCATCAAGACATAATGAAAACACAACACACTCGAGAGATACAGTAATGGTTTTATGTAAGTTTAGTAAAAACCTGTAATATTTACCTTTAATGCATAGTTTATGACTTGATATAATCCGATCAAGTGCAGGGGCATTATTGGTGCTTATCATTATACGATTCTAAATTGTTTTCTGTTGGCTTTGTGATACTTCTACTTACTGCTGCGCCAGTTGACACAAGAATGAAGACACAGCTTGAGACGCACAATTTGGTTAAACTTACGTGGCATCTAAACTCTAATTTGTAAACAAAACGGAAATAGTTATATTTATTCAATACGTTTGTATACGTACAGCTGTCACAATAATCCTCATCGCTTCTATCAGTGTCTAATCCTGATGGAAGTAGACAATTTGGTTGCCCATCACAAACATATACCATTTCAATGCATCGGCCACTGTCACAAGTAAAATACCCATCTGGACAGGAAGACGCTGTAAGTAAAATTACAACAATTTTAATGCACTGATATGCTGTCAGTTTTCGATATTTTTATCATATATTTTATATTGAAATCTTACGCTCACGATTGCATGGAATTGTTCAGTACTTAACTAGTCAACACATTGTAAATTTGTAGGATGCTGATAGGGTAATATTAATTAATTCACCAATGAGTTTTGCTCCTTTGGATTGACTTGAAATGCTGTACAAATGTGAGAAACCAATTTGTACATACAAATAAGTATGGTAACAATCAATGGTAACAATTAATCAACATAATCAAATTAAATTAGTTTTATTTTACTCTAGCAACAAACTGTGGTTTGTTCCAAGTATTATATTCAATACATTGAAATTTACAACTAGTTGTTAAATTTTATTTCAGTAGTTGTAATTCGATACTACTTAGATCCCCAATGTAGTGGTTTAAAAATTCTAGTTTTGAACACACCCTTTACAATATAAAAATCACACATTAATGACTATGTACACTCACTTGAGTTGCAGCCAACTTCATCATAATCATCGAAACAGTCAATGTTGCCATTACATCTTTTTTCAATATCAATGCATTGTCCCTCAGTACAGGCAAAGGATGCTAAATATGTACATCCATTTGCTGGTTAAAGTAAATTAAATAAAAATAAAGGCGAATTGTATTTAAAATGTTAATATACAACTGGAAATGCTTCGTAGAAATAAAGGCGGACCATATGCCCTCTTTAATGACTTTGTAATAAATAAACCACAAACAAACAAACAAACAAACAAACAAACAAACAAACAAACAGACAGACAGACAGACAGACAGACAGACAGACAGACAGACAAATACACAGACAGTCAATCAGTCAGTTAGTCAGTCAGTCAGTGAGTCAGTGAGTGAGTGAGTGAGTGAGTGAGTGGGTGAGTCAATAAGTCAGACAGACCAACACTATAGCTTCTCCACATGCATAACTTTTGACGGATGGATAGACAGATAAACAGACATATTTGATAAATAGACAGTCGCAACGACACGATGGCATTGTCCTTTCTACATGTATACAGATGCAGGGAAGAGACAGACATACAGACAGACAGATGTACAATGACACCATAGCATGATTCATCTCCACACGACCATTACCACCGTTGTACATTAGCCACCACTTATCCCAATATTACGATGCCGGCAGGCGGCAGGCTTTCAAAATTTACTTCGAAGTTGAAGTTGGGTTTCTTAAACCTCAAGATAACTGTAGTACCATGATATATATTTTAAAGTGTTACAATTGTTGAACTTACGATATAAATAAGTACAAGACCATTCATCAGAGCCATCTTCACATTGACGCTTAGTATCACATTTAGCAGCTGACGGTACGCATTGACCCATGATCTGGCATCGAAAGAAGTTGTCTGGACAAGCATCTTCAAAAAGTAAAATAAATGAAACGATGATGATGATGATTACGGACAAGTTATTATCCGTTGGGAACACAAACGACCTTTTATCTTTCTTGGCTTATTTCATTTCCGGTCTCAGTTTTATTTACATTATTTTTACTTTGTATACATGCATATGTAAATATCATTATAAAACACCGTTATGTATATGAGCCCTTACACCACATCAATTTTAACACTAAAAATGAATTTCTTAAAATTTTCATGTGACAGGTGAAAGTGAAGTAAATCACATATTATTATCAACCGTGCATGGCATCATAAGTTATGCAATATAGATATTTTGAAATGCGGTCGTACTGCAGGTTCATTGCTATGGATTGTTGCATTCTTGGAGTAGTGGTCTCACTTAACAAAATTTGTATACAGAGAAGCAATAGACACATATGTTGTAATTGATTCTAGCCTATATTAACATTGAACAAGTTAATCCTCTATGAGACTATGAGTATTTATTTATACACAAAAAACCTACAAATTGGAAAAAAATCTGACTACCAGTAACATTGAACAAGTTAACATATAACAAGCTGACTGCAAACATATTTAAGACAATTGTTTACCCATATTGCCCATACACTCCCATTCATCCGAGTTATCAGGGCAATCATATGGTCCATCACAACGCCTTGTGTAGTGTATACATTCACCATTACGACATCGGAAATAATCTTTAGGACATACTCCTAAATATAGATAATTGTAAAATGCGATGTATTAATTAAGCGCAAATGGTTACAACGGAGACATTTTTCTAATAACGATATAGTCCAGCGGGTTGCACATTGATAGGGGCTCTGTGCCTTATCTGGACGAAATACTATCCCAAATGGGCACAGAGCAAGCCTTCACTATCTATACGGACCAGAGACAGGTTGAATAGAATACTTCCTATAGACACATAATATGCACCATATCGTTGCTTTGTGGTCCACAGAGCAATTTCTGGTGTTCACTTTACTTTCAATTTAGTAAGATGATGGTTTTGTTCCAAAATGGCTGCCTATGTTCAATTTTCCAAGCGCTGCACAATTACGCCATGAACCCGGACGTAATTTACTATCTTTCATATAGGGATTGAACACAACTCTATACTACCTAATGTCTAAACAAACCATTTAGACAAATTTAACACGAGAAACTGTCACAAGGAAATTGAGAATTGCCCATTATGAGAAAACATTTCCCAAAAAGTTACTATCAAGAATTTCTAATTTTGCCCTGGCGTATAGTTAGCCACCACATCATAAATCATAATAGAGACAATCAATATGTGATATAGCTACTCCATAGTCTTATTATATCTCCATTATCAATCATCATAAATTGGACCTGGTTTATCTGTCAACCAAGAGCGACAATAATACTAGATTATGAAGTTCACATTACTGTAACAATGCATAGACATACAATTAGCCAAGAGAGCGATTGCTTCTTTAAACTTATACAATTGTCGACGTTTGTCTAGGGTTAGTAAATATCGACAATTGTAGATATCTGTTTACATTCTAATATCTATCGTTTTGTCATCCTAATGCACATCTATGGAATTGTGCTGTCGTTTGGGGAGAGTCGTTAAATCTTATTTAGGCATCCGATCCATTTTCTCCCAGAAAAATCCATTGAAAATACTCGTTACTGGGAAACAAGATTTTGCTCTTAGTTTAAAGTATTTGCGACATCATTATCCTTTTTTGTGGTTATTTGTTACTGAGAAGCTTTTAGAACAACTATAACTTTTTTGGCACAAAATTCACTTTTTGACATCCATCATTTTCATTTTAGATTTATTTGGAGAATAAATCATCACAGTTTTTTGTAAGGGGTGAAATGTTATCTTTGTTGCGTTTCTAAAGTTTGTTTCCTCTTGAGTGAATAACACATGTCTATGGTCTATTGAAAGCATTGCCATCTAGTATACTACACATAAAACTATTTTGGAAGCAATGACAGGGGGTGGAGAAATGATAATGATTTATAAAAACGAGAACTTACTTTTTGGATAACGACATATATTACCAATCACTTCTTCACTTCCGTCATAGCAGTCTGAATTGCCATTACACACCAGTGAGTTTTTAATACATTGATGACTGTCACAGGTAAATTCGTCTGAATTACACGATGCTGTAAGATAAACAAAATCGGGTGGGTATTGAGGTAAAACGTTTCAGTTTTTCGTAAAAACGTTTTAATATAAAATATCGACCATCCATGGCTTGGCTATTTTAAACTTTTAGTGGAATAATTTTAAAAACACAAATGCATTATCATCATCATCATTATCATATTATCATCATCATCATCATCATCATCATCATCATCATCATCATCATCATGAAACTCAAGTATTATTTCAGCCATCCCTTCTGTCACCTACACTACAGTGGAGATTTACAATTATATGGTACAATGAGGCATAAAAATATCTGTGATAGCCAACTACAATAATACTCCAAACGAGATTACTTTACACAGGATGTGGATTTCACTCGCATAAGGAGATGTCTCATAATGAACTCTAACCTATACAGGGAGGTACTTAGCCAGACACCTTCCATCCTGTTTTGGGAGAAAGACAATTATCACCTTGATTGCTACTGATTGGAAGGAGACAACTCCAAAGGTGAAAAAAATTGAAAATAAGACAGTGTAGGAGGCCATTTAGAGGCATAAAATATCAAACCAAAGACATACTTTAGGGTTACAATGCTTGAATATGGTATTAAAATACCAGAATTAAATCAATTTTTCTATGCATTACATATCTGGAAGTGTACTTTGTTGAGGCAAAGCTGAAAGGTGCTTTGCGGGTAACCCCCCCCCCCCCGTGCAGGCTACTGTACTGAACTACTTACGAAATGTACAATCTTCTTCATCTGCATTATCTCCACAGTCATTCCTATAGTCACATAACAAATGATCTGGAATACATTTACCATTTGGACAAGGAAATTCAAAATCGTAGCACTCGCCTGCAAACATGAATTCGGAATAATTAGATTAATATCACATGAAAAGTGTTATATTTATACTTGTATATATTTCTCATATCCACCCGATTGTTTAGATAGATAGATAGATAGATAGATAGATAGATAGATAGATAGATAGATAGATAGATAGATAGCCACACATATAGGTAAATAGTTAGACAGACAGAAAGACAGCTTGCCGTCTGTTTGTTTGTAAAGCTAAATGACGAATTGAGCACAACCTGTTTTGTATAAATAAAAGATTCAGTGTGATTACAAATACATCATCTCATCTCGTACTTCGACTTTTGATGTTTACTTGATCGATAACTCATTCTATACTACCGTCCTTTGTTACGTTGAACCGATTGCCTACAAAAAGTGTCGTTTACCGAATAGGATAACGTTAACAGATTGTCATTAGTCAAAACTTCATACCAAAGTTGCAGTCCATTTCGTCTCCGCCATTAGGACAGTCATTGATACCGTTACATTTCATGTATGATTTAACACACTGTGTTTCATTGACGTCACATGCTACGTCACCAGGTATGCATGGACCTAAAGGGGGAAAATAAAAGTTCTACATTTATGGAATTTGTTTACTCACAAATACACCTGAAAGTCTAGTAATGTCAAGAAGCTTATACTCATGTCAGCGGTATACAAGGGCATTGTGGGTAATCTATGCAAAAGTGGGAAATTCAAACTGCCATACACAGCATATTGTCATAGAGGTCCTGCTTTCATCCTATTTTTCTTTCCCCACGAGATACGTCACTGTTTTTTTGTAAAAACTGTTTTTGAATGGCCAAAGATTGTAAATCTGTTTAAAAAAAGAAAAAACCCTGACCCTTTACATTATTCCAGTTGTTGGTGTGATAGCATAAAACCTATAGAAACAGAACCTATGAAACCTAAAGTTGGTGACTCTGTGTCCTGGACGAGTCTGTTATAGCTTTAACTATCACAATGTACAAACTTTAAGTGTCGAGTATTGTAATACATTAAAGGTTTAAAGCTATTGTGGTCACAAGGTTTCAGTAAATTCAAAACCACCTTTTTGAATTAAATAAGTGACAATTAATAATATAATTTCGAGTACCTGTTCTATATGGTGTCAATAAAGCAAATGAAATGACGCACAAAATAAACGTAAAGTGACGTAGGCAAATACAGTCATGTCCAGGCATGCATTGTAAACAGAATAAAGTCAACAATCAATTCAAATATCTTATTTGTACATTTTGTAAGTATATTATTATTTTGTTATTTTATTAACAGTTTTATTATCATTTAATAATACTGTCGAACTTTATCAAATATTGAACATAACACGCTTTACTGGCAAATTACAAAATAACATATCGTCCTCAATTAACCTTTTACTTTTAACAATTGAGTATGTACATTTTATATTGAAATAAAATAAACACAATTATTAACTAGTTTTAACAATATCAAGCACTGCACAAATTGTGACGTTCAATTCAATTAATATAAAGTCTGGTTACACCCTTTTACGTACAAGGGTATTACAGATTTCATTACTACCAAAGAAACATGTTATAACTTGGTTAACTCTTTAGTCCAGCCATCACCTTAAGACTGATTTATTTTCAACTTTGAATTTAGTTGAGTAACATCTGACAGTAAAACTTAAATTGTATTATGTAGTTTGGGATCGCAAATTACTTGGTGAAAAGATTTTTATTCAGAATTTCAATACTTTGAAGTAATGTAGTTTCCATTTCTTTTATATTTTATCACCTTTGTTAATGTTGTAACTTTTTTCCTGTACTTCTGCATGAGATTATTTGATTATAAAAGGTAAAAACAAGAGCTGAAGAAGAAGACTTACCAATGTAAGTTAGGTAGCCAGTTCTAAAACTAGCATCGTCAATGGACAGTAGCTCTTTGTACACGCTTTCTGCGATTGCCGACTTACGCACTTTATTATTATTGCAGATGGTGACAGCTGGAAATATCAACGAGTTGTTGCTGACCACTCCAATGTTGATAATGACTGGGTATTCAAAGTATTGCAGTATGAGCAATACCATCTGCACGGAAAAGGCAGTGAATGCCAAAAAGACAACCGTTAGCCACAGACAACGTGTTAAAACATCACCAGCTTCAGCAACGCGGGCCACTCCGTGGGACGTTGTTTTTAATGCAAAAGTTTTGGTAATTTCTCGCAGGCTTTTGTCTGTGTTCTTAGATACTTTCTGATCACTGCCTTTGCTTTGTGCACTAGATTGGATGGACTGTCTGGAACTACAAATATTCGACCCACCATCTCTGTATAAAATAACATAAAAGAAAAAAGAATAGAGTGATGAAGCAATATAAATACATTTTTCTTGTAACTGGCATGTGTGTAGGAATACAAAAATAATGAGTGAAACAGTCCTGATAAATAAATTCAATTCTGACGTTTCAAATGAAAATTCTTTAACGGGGAACAGATCTAAAAAAATAACGCGCACCACAGTAAAAGAATCGAACCCCGAAACAATGCCTGAAAGATAGAATAAGCTTACTAGTTAGAAATGTATTAGGAATGATGCAAATAATCTATTAATTCCATGGGGTTCCAGCGTTCTGAAATAGAAATGATGTGTGTATGTAAGTAAGTAAGTAAGTATGTATGTATGTATGTATGTATGTATGTATGTATGTATGTATGTATGAATGTATGTATGTATGTATGTATGTATGTATGTATGTATGAATGTATGTATGTATGTATGTATGTATGTATGTATGAAGGTCGTTGTCAAAACATATACACTAGTCTGTAACAATATATACTTTTCCTGGCATGGCGATGGATTTAAATGTAAATGTAAAAGTTTTAGTCTTGTCGGACGAAAAGATGTAGTAATGTTGATAAGATTTATGTTGAGTCAGGTGATAAGACTTAGCAATGTTAGTAAGCTAAGGTATTTGTCCAACCACTTGATAGCATGTAGCAGTTTAAGTATTCGTTGTAGTGCCAGGCAACGAATTTCTACCTAACTGGCTTTCACTACAGTCACTGTTGAATTAATAACCACGTTCTTTGGCATTCGTTGTTGACTCAAATAATAAAGTATCACACTGAGTCTTTGTTATCCAAATCATTGAATAAAAATGATATTTTATTTCTTATATAGCGCATTCTATAATTGCATAAAAATCTCAATGCGCTTCACATGATAAAACAATGCAATTGAAAAAGGGCTATCCCAAATCAGGCTAAATAAATACATTAAATGCATATATTACATTACATTAAATACATTAAATATATATTACAAATTAATACATTATGGCTGACTTCCAGTCGAAGTCAGCCATAATGTATTAATTTAATATAAGTCAATTTAATTTAATTTGATTTGATTTAATTTGCAAATGTACGGTTCATATAGCCAACATTACGTAGGGATATTCTAGCAAATATAAAGCCTACCCTTTGTTGTCACAAATCCATGATGACCTGTATATAGCATGACCTGGAAGGTTATCACCAACCTGAAACATATAAGATAACTCTTTAAGTTACATGAACAGTTTTAAAAATATTGTTATTATTATCATTATTTTTCTCTCGAATGTAGCGTCTGCTCTTCCATATGCTAAAAGTCCCTTATTGCCCTGCGATGACTCAGAAAGTATACACCAATACAAGTATATTTTATACAATTTGTTACCATATTCAGATAGCATAAGTACTCTTTTCATTCGGAATTGTTAAGAGTACCAAACATATGTTATCTGAAGTATTTTACGTTCTCTCTTAGTGGCGATTGATGTTTTGGAAAGTCACTAGATAGGAATATATATGCCGCTTCGGTATGGAGAATACGAGTAGAATTGGTAGTTCAGTATGAAGAAAAAATACAATCACCTCCCCAACCAGACACAGAATTCGAATTAAAGATGGTATCTCTTTAAAGCGATTGTATATATCATAAATAAAAAGATTTTAGTATCGAAGACAGAGTTAACAGATTGCTGGGGGGTCTGTCTACAAAAACTTCCTTTAGGAGTGTATGTAATCAGTTATGATTGACAGACATTGCTCACAGGGATAGCGTAATGTAGGTATGTAGTCCATGCAGCTTTGATTCAATTTAGAAAATAACATCAGAATCTGTTGCAGTTATAAAACTGCATAGTGATAGGCAGTAGTTGAATTGATTCTAACAAATATGTCACTTAAACACATATTTTTGCCCTGGAGACACGGATGTTAGTGATAGACAAGATATGCGGTTGCTGACAAGTATTCTCAAGGAACTTCATGTAAGATTTTCAAAGGTATTTAATGTAAGTTTTGATTGTCGTGTCAGGTAAAGCATAAAACTAATTAATTACGTTTCAAACGTCAAACACTGAATATAAAGAATAATATGATATATGACATAAAGTCGTATACCACCTATATTCTGTTCATACTTGTTATTAATCATTATTATTATCTAATGATAAAAGTTGTAAACGCAATTAACTAAATTTTGTATATTGCCTGAGAGAGACACACACACAACAAAGTATGGACAGACAGAGACTGAGACAGAGACAGAGACAGACATATTGACATAAAGATTGATAGAGACAGAGACATAGCTAGAGATGAAGAGAGACAGAACGAGACAAACAGACAGACAGACAGACAGACAGACAGACAGACAGACAGACAGACAGATACCGTAGCAGAAACAGGAGAGACGGGAACATAGACAGAAACAAGAAGAGGCAAAGAGATATGATAAAGAAACATACACATGTACAGACAACTTGACAACAGATCTAGAAGGGCGGAAATGTCAGAGACAAAACACGAAGAGAAGGATTCGCGGCGTGGGAGACGAATTCAAAGATGGGGGTTTTTTCGTGACATTTGTTGTATAATTATGTAACTTGTGACTAGATATTTCATGAACAGAATAATAGAACTCATTCGTTGTGTCGCAATTTATTTTTGTTCATGTCAGTCACACCATTTCCATAAGTGTATCTGTTCTGATTGTGAAGTATATTTGAAAGAAATTCAATGCAATATGTTCTATGATAATGACCAGCTTGTCTGATAACATGCGCAACATGTCAATCTCTCGTTTTTAAATAAAAGCGACCTTCAACCAAACCAAATCAAACAAAACCAATAATGTGTGTTTAATGTTTGTTTTAGCAAGCCAAAACATTACACAGAATGTATAAAACACAGTAACTTTACATTATCAAAAATGTACATTTGGTGTACAGTTTACATTAACAGGAAAGCAAACCAAATATATTCGGGGGGTTTTCCATATGGATATACCTGAATACATACACAACAATGTGTGCGTGGATTACAATAGGTTTTTCGATTTGTTTTATTCTGTGGTAGACACAAACTTTATCGGCATACTTAAAATCCATTTTTTTCATAAGGATCCATCAATTAAATAGTTTGCCTGCCGTCCTTGAATTTCCCCAAAACGTATTAGGCAGACAGGGAAAAACCAAACACAGAAAAACACCACTGTGCTAGCATGTCATGTGAAATTCCCTTTTCAGAATCTGTTGATTCATTTTTTTTTTCATCTAAATCTACTACACTGGTGAAATATAAATGCCAAAGTCCAACGTTTGATTGTCTTAATTAAACAACTATCTTGAAATATGTGTAGTTCTTCTGAAGATATTACACGGGTCTTTCCATTTATAATAGTATGAAATACGGCCTTGTGCGGAAATTTTGAGCAAAACAAAATGTGTTTTAAATGTTTTTTTTTCTAAATGTACCAAGTTCATAAACCTGCCTGCACGCGGACGACAAAGACTTTAATTGGTGACCCTGAATGACTAATGCCTTCAACTATTTTTGTTCTTTCTATTAAACTGAGTGTTTTTCTTACTTTACTATTTTCCCGATTTCTCAACTTTAGCCGTCAAAGTTTGCTCTCTTATTGATCATCGTAGAAACATATATCATGTGGTGTTTCCAAGTTCGTGTTCAACTCCGAACCTCAATAACATTTGGCGGAGTATACGTATGGACTTTCTGCATGTACACAGTTCTGTGTTCGAACCATTTTCACACAAAAATACGTCTTAGAACGGTTCATTTACAAAGCCATGAAACAGAGTTTAGTCACTCGATTTGTCCTAAATTCTGTGACATTTATTCAGGGAGTACAAATTGCTACTGATGTGGGTCATTCACCTCACACCAATTATAGAATACACCGAGATTACGAGAGTTTAGCTTGCGGCATAAAGCAATAAAACGTTGAACTTTAAAAAAACCTTTTTATTTTCTATTCATGGCAACTTGCATTAAAATGTATGTGTTGGTTTGTTTGAGAAGGAGTGCGGTAACCGAGAAACATTGTCTAGCTTTTCAGGCTAGAAGGGTGAGAGAGAGAGAGAGTCGGCGGTGCAATGATGTCTGCATTTCCATTCTAAATTGTGTCACGCGCTGTAGTCTCGCAATGAACTGCTTGATATATCTAAAACTGAATTAACAATCGCTTGCTGTATATGCGATGTGTGAACTATTAGAAACAAATCGTTCAAAGTTATCAAACTGAAAGTCAACATTCTGAACGGCATTGTCATTCATACTGTTCGCACCATCTATAGAATAAACCACTGCTACGGTGACATTGAAACCCCCGAGTCTTGAATAAACACATATTGCCGCGTTACTACAGGGATTTTATCCAGACATGTAGGTCAGAACATATATTTAACTTATATTGACAATAGTTTCCACCATAGATATTCATGGCTTGGTTACATGACAAAAGAATGTACGTTATTTGGTTAATACTGTACAATTTTCACTTTTAATGGTTTACTATGGCTTAATGCTTGGACTTTTATTTTATTGAAAGCCTTTGACGTGTTCAAACCATACATTTTGTTTGAATTCTACCAAACACTGCCACGGCTGAGGTAGGGCTAACACATCGTCTTACAACGTAACGTTTATACATTGTTGGAGTTCTCTGTGTCTTGTTCTCGTTCGCGTAGTTCGTACAGTAGTCTAGTTCCTATACACCTCACTTTAACGTTTAAAAAACAAAAATACTTGAGATGTATGTACTGTTAGACTACTTTTCAAGACCTAACCACCTAAATAATACTTGGCGTTAAAAAGTGTTTTGTAGAGATGCTCGATTCTATATGTACATGGGAAATTTAAAAAAAAGATTACAATTAAAAAAAAAACCCTCACACAATCAGAAGATGCCACACCAGTTCAGGTATTCTAGGATGACCTATGGTGTCACTCATATTGGCATATGTGAAGTTTTTGATACTATTATAAATTGTTATTTAGCCGTTACAAAATATATAAAGTGTGTATTCGTAAATCGTATTGTCTGTGATATCTTGAATGCGATACAAACCAATGAAAAAAAAACATTTTCTATGAGCGCGTCAATGGCCGTGTAACTTGTCATTCACCCAAGTAAACCAGGTTTTTCTTAAAGTGTGTGTATTTCTATAGCCAACATAGGATAATCAATAAAATCTCATTAATTCATTGAAAAACTCTTGTCAAGCTAGAGAGGCAAATAAAAGACCTCTTACATGTACAACTGTGAAAACGTCTGTGTAACTGATGAGAGACACCCTGGTGAATATACAGTCGACAAAACGCTACTTGCTTCGGGTTGTGATACTCAAAAAACGTGCACAAAGACAACCATACCTGTTCACTAGTTCCAGCGTCATCCATCTTTTCAATCACCCAGCTCCAACTTCAAATAAAGAGTGCGTTGCACAATATTCCTTTATATACGCCTTTGATTGAACTCCTCCCAACAAGCATTGTTAGTACCGCCATCATTATGAACACATTTTATGTCGACGTGACGTGGGCGTTATTACAAATAGACGATTTTATTAACTGTGGGGATGCAGGTTTATATAACAATAACAGAGAGTGATCTTACACATTAGGCGTATGCTTGAAGTAAGGGTTCGGAAGGCATATGAGATCATGCAATTAAAAAAAAATTCGCTCGAAATATAAGCAAGGTTTTGGAATGTTTTTCATGACATGGATTAGTCCTCTGTGAAAAAGAAAAAGAAATAGTATGTATTTAATTGTTCCTACAAATCAAGTTCAGTAAAAACTAATCTACGAGTGGTAACAACTCGCGTACTTCCACATATTCGAAATCCCCTAGTGGCCAATATAATTTTAGTCAAAGTTACTAATTCCATACATCTATTATATGAACGAACGAAGAAGCATTCACGTACTTTTTTAGTAACGGAATTAATCCACGACATTAAAACTGATAATATGAAAAGGTTAGGGAGCCTTCAGGAATTAGAGGGGGGGGGGACTTGCGTAAAATCTAACCCTCCCTATTATTCAGTGTATGAAATTAAAGTTGGCATTGTCCATTGGGAAATCAACAAACATTTCAACACGTAAACACACACCATACATACATATATACATACATACATACATACATACATACATACATACACACAGACAGACAGACAGACAGACAGACAGACAGACAGACAGACAGACAGACAGACAGACAGACAGACAGATAGACAGACAGACAGACAGACAGGCAGATATACAGACAGACAGACAGACAAAGATACATACATACATACATACATACATACATACATACATACATACATACATACATACGTACGTACGTGCATACATACAGAGACATACATACACAGCCAGTCAGTCAGTCAGCCAGCCAGACAGACAGACAGACAGACAGACAGACAGACATACAGGCAGGCAGGCAGGCAGACAGACAGACAGACAGACAGACAGACAGACAGAGACTCACACATACACATGGATATTCTTGCTATATATTAAAATTGATGAGACTCATATACAAAGTTTATTTATTAGCCATGGCTTCGCTACAGTTATCAAACAAACACGAAAGCTTTCAGTGTCTGTAAATTAATGATAACAACGTGGAGCCATAATAAGTTCACATCCTAACTGTAACGTCTTATCTAGTGACATTCATGATTTCTAAGGAAGTCACTTTGCGCTGTTTTCTCATTAACTCGCCATTACACTTCATACTGATTGAAATATGATGTTCACCGCAGGAAACTATATGCACTTATTAGTCTATAACTTGGAAAAAACGAAACACATTCAGATAAATCATTTTATCCTGTTTTCATATATCATATACCGCTATTGATTATACAAAAACGAAGTTCCGGTTGTTTGAATGGAAACGCTTCAGGCAAATATGTTGTATCCGGTAATATTCCATGCCAATCAGAGCTGAGCTTGTTCCAAATGAGGTTATCTTCAGGCCGAAATAACTCAAACCAGCAAATGAAAGTATTTCTTATTTTCACTTCTAAACTCTTCTCGATTTTGTCGAAAAAGACTTAAAAGTACACTAGTGCAAAGTCGAGTCGATTATCTCGATACAAAGTATGCATTTTAACTTTCATTTCACGTTTTCTGATGGTGATTTACTGATTCGGGCAAATTATCAACATAATCCATTTTTGTCGATCATTCAGTTTGCCAAAACAGTACCAAATGTACCGCTACAGCTATAATGTTATTGGTGATGTTTCACCCATTGGAAATATAGCTAAAATGATGTTGGCTTGGTGTTTCTCTGATGGGACAATAAGTTTTTGGCACAAAGATAAACAAATTTCAACTCCAGATTAACAATAACATAGACACAGCATAGCAGGACCCTTTTGCCCAATCACATTGAACAGAGATAAGCAGTGTTATTGATGAAAACATTACACATGGACTTGATGATGTTAAGGGAGCGAACAGTTTTTACGGCCGGGGGGGGGGTCACCTTCTGATTGAGCCACGCTGTTTAAATGTCCATACATTTAATACCATAACTAGGCCAAAGCTGGTTAGATTCATTACGGAACACAACTCAGTTCAATTTGTAAAAATAAACAAACGTTTGTTTCCGATGACATGACTTCAGAAAATAGGGTAGGTAGGTCGTAATTTTATGTTATGTTATGTTATGTTATGTTATGTTATGTTATTTATTTATTTGCAGAATGTACAGTTTAAATTCTAGTTACAGTCTTAAAAGACATGGAATGTGATTTTCAAGAAAAATTTACGCGGGAAATAGAAATAATTGTCACAATTTTACCTTTTAATATTATTGGGAAGAAAAATGTAGAAATTTACATGGTAGTAAAACAAAATATCTCATTCTCGTAGTAAAAAATGACACCAGCCTTCGGTTTACTAAGATAGACGTAAACTAGATCAATGTGGTAGATTACACAAGTGGACGATATCGGTTCCTCTGTTGTGCAATTCTAATCACCCTGTGATCAACATACTGTAAACATTGGAAGTCCCAAAACAGCACTGCAAGTTCATGGAACTCAAAATAAACTAGTTTTCGGAGACGCCTTACGACTGAGACTATAATTAAAAATAATTTCAATAGTTTTAGGTTTAGTTTGTGTGAATGCTCAATTACCATGGTAGTAAACACTTCACGTCTGACTCGTTTCTAAGTTAATGACCACAACCGACATAAATAACCTTACGAAAATAATAAAAAGTTAATTCACAGTTTAATATGTAAAGAGCTAGCGAAAGTATATAAACTTATTCATATCCATAAACCGATATGATAATATAATGGTAATACAGTTAAGTACACAAATTACATGTGATTTCAGCGTTAAGCAGCCGACTAAAAACAGCAACAGAAGCAGCGGCAACGACAAATTTAAACCGCTTTCTAGTCAGCTTAAATGGGGCTACACTGACAAATTCTTTGTACCTCTCATACGTGTCTTATTTCGCAAAACGCTGTTTTACCGAACACGCTTCCAATTAATATCTTGTTGTCATAATAACTGGCAACAGACGATGCGCTGAGGAATGATCCGTCGTTACTGAAAACTTCTCGTATGTCTATGTTTGGAAAGGTGTCACCCTTCTGTTCAAGTCTAACTCGCAACACCTGTTGAAGAATGAAAACAATGATAAGTTGAACTTGGATTTATAGGAACACATTAAGGCATGTTGTCAGGGTTACTTTGTACGCCCAGGTCATAAACAGAAAATGTTTAATTTTCAAAGAATAAGATGAGTTTCTTTTGCACGGCTTCACTTACCTATGTTTGTACAAATCATACAAGGTCCAGCTAAATAACTGACTTAACGAAACTGAAAATATAAAAAAAGGAGAGGGTTGGCATCCCAACCACAAGTCACCTGTTTTCCTGTCTATCTCAATATTATCCACCGCCGTGTACAGATTGATTTTCTGTTCAAATGAAAGTCAGATGGAAATTAATTGAGCTGCAAAATGGAATGGACATATTAGTGTGTCATGGATCCATAGAGATGACAAAGCCTCCTAGTTCTACAGTGTAATGAGTCTAAAATTAACAATGCACGCCCACAGGGTGTATTGAGTGTGACCTCAAAAGTGTGTAAAAATCGCACTACTTCTCCGAAATGCTATGTAAGACCGGACCACGCATAAGTTTATAGCTACGCGTAACGGAATATCTTTTTTTCTCTCGATCAAACAACCAACATTTACCGTATTGATAAAATGCCAATAGTTAAAAATTGATAAAATACCAATAGTTAAAAATTGTAAGTTTAATTAGACTTCGATTGTATTCATAAGTTATAAAGTATCAGGTGAAACTGTGATCTCGTTGGGGAGGGGGGGGGGCGATTTTAGGGCGTGCGGACCCAACATCTATTATATTGGATTTATTTACCATATTACGTATACAGCTATAAAATCATACATTTACCCACAAGTGATTCAGTACTGTTCAGGGTCTACAGGCACCATCGCCGGTCTTTGAATGTTTTGTTAGGACATTTTTATCAACTCGTAAACACATCCATCGTTATTGCACCTTGGTTGATTTCCATTACAAACACATTGTCAATGACCAGAGCGTGGTGTGCAGTAATACTAGTGATACCAAGGGACCAAGCAAGGCTGTGTAACGCGGATTCTCAGAACAACATTGGACGCACAAAGAAATTGTACAACTAAACAATGAAGCTAAACATTATTGTGATAAGATGATTTTTCTGGTATTATACTGTAGAACTGGATGCTAATATTTATAGCATAGATCTAGACATATAGGAGATAGGTTTATGACATAAACAATACACTTATTATATTTGACAAATAATATAATATACATGCTTAGGCATACAACGTAATTCTGAATGCACCACCGTGACGTTAGTCTTATAATGTTACTAAGATGATGTAACAAAGGTCAACGGGGTCATGTCAGTTAACATTCAGGATAAGACTATTATACTACTATGAAGTTATGTTCATGATTATAGCGCCACCATTGTTTAAAGTATATATAACTCTGAGGTTCAATGATACTACACACCTGTATTTCATCAATGGTGTTATCTTTTCTTCTTTTGTATACAGTAACATGACCACCAAGATGTGAAGCAACGTATACATAACTACAGGGAATATAGTTGTACAGTGAATGAATCAACCCCTAGTATAGCAATTCAACCTGTACAGACGAAGTTACCATTCATCTAGAATACATACACCAATGGCCAAACGTCTGTAGCAGCTGGCGAAGTCGGCCAGCCACGCATAGACTACTATGATAAACCATTTCTCCTTCAAAATTACCAGAAACAAATTGTGTTATTACACTTTGGGGAATTCTAAAATAATATTTTAGCCCTATATCGAACAAATATTCCATCAAGGGTGATCAAGCGAACTCTATAAGATCATATCACTGGGATGCCTGTGACCCGATGACGTCACGTCACCTTTCAATACGCAATTTACGTGTACATTGGAAGGTCATGACCCGACTTCGATTCAGACAAACAAAGCGTACCACTCCATTTTGCTGTTTCTCGACGAAGATACATTATATATCACGTAAGTATGTGATGGGATATGTTTCCTGTATATCAAATAGTTTTTGTACATGCTACAGGCCATATGTTGGGACATGTATTATCACTACAACATGTGTGCGTAACCCATTAGACATCAAGGCTCCTTGCAATCCTCCCAATTCGTGCCCAGTATTTGATATAGTGATTTGAGTTAATATGTAAAATACTGTCTGTGGTAGTAAAGGTATGTGTCCTAAACATTCATGTCACAAGTGTGTCTGTTCTTACATTTACTGGTAGCACAATTTCATGTCTGTCTGTTTGTCTATGTCTCTCCGTCTTTATGTGTGTGTGTGTGTGTGTGTGTGTGTGTGCGTGCGTGTTTCTGTCTGTCTGTCTGTCTATCTGTCTGTCTGTCTGTCTGTCTGCATGCATGCATGCATGCATGCATGTATGTATGCATGTATGCATGTATGTATGTATGTATGTATGTATGCATGCATGCATGCATGCATGTATGTATGTATGTATGTATGTATGTATGTATGTATGCATGCATGCATGCATGCATGCATGCATGTATGTATGTATGTATGTATGTATGTATGTATGTATGTATGTATGTATGTATGTATGTATGTGTGTCTGTACGTACGTACGTACGTAATACATGTATGTATGTATGTATGTATGTATGTATGTATGTATGTATGTATGTATGTATGTACATGTATCTGTCTGTCTGACTGACTGTTTATTTGTCTGTCGGTCTGTCTGTGTTTGTCTTGTCGATCTTCAAAAGGAAGGAACACAAAATGTCGAAATCGCAAAAAGGTAATTAACACATGTTTAACTCCGATTGATTTGACTTTTGGTCTCTGTACTTTGTCTCTATCTATCTGTATCTCTCCCCCTCCCTCTCTCCCTCTCTCTCTCTCTCTCTCTCTCTCTCCCTCTCTTCCCCCTCTCTCTCTCTCTCTCTCTCTGCCTCCCTCCCTCCCTCCCTCCCTCCCTCTCCCTCCCTCCCTCCCTCCCTCTCTCTCTCTCTCTCTCTCTCTCTCTCTCTCTCTCTCTCTCTCTCTCTCTCTCTCTCTCTCTCTCTCTCTCTCTCTCTCTCTCTCTCTCTCTCTCTCTCTCTCTCTCTCTCCTCTCTCTCTCTCTCTCTCTCTCTCTCTCTCTCTCTCTCTCTCTCTCTCTCTCTCTCTCTCTCTCTCTCTCTCTCTCTCTCTCTCTCTCTCTCTCTCTCTCTCTCTCTCTCCCACTAGGTGGACCATCTTCAACCAGAAACAAGCATGAAAAGTCGCTGTCTTAATGATGTTGTCGTCACGAAAACCCCAAGTGGTCTTAACGGCAAACAACTTGTTGAGGATATAGATGGGATGAATTTCATAGTCTATGACGTCACTTTTACCGACAACGAATGTATAACACTTCAGTCCCCATCCAGTAACAAGTTGCATCACATTTATTACTGCATTAGTGGGACTGGTACCGGAGAAACAGAAGATGGCAACACATACGAATTCAGCCCAGACAAAATGATAGCATGCTCGTCTCAAATCTCAATGTCATTCAAGGCTTCAACTGATGTACGTCTTATGGTGCTTTACTGTAAAGATGACAACCCAGAACACCCTCTCATAGTAGATAGATCCCTGACAGAAGTCATCGGCTCAACTACTAGCATGGAATATACTTTGAAGGATGGGGTGTACAGTCGCCGAGTACTGGTCAAGAGTGACGGATTTCCACTTAGCGTCAACATCCTTGAAGTTCCAGCTGGCTGGAAATTTAAAGTCTCTCATCTCAACCATCTGGAAATTGCCTATTATCTCTCAGGTGAATTCGACATGTCATGGGATGAGGGTAAATACTCCATACAGTGGTACTGTGATGATCTTAAATAACCATGATAAGATTGACTCAATTTATTTAAAACCAACGAAAATGGTTTGCGTGTTCACACCTCCTCTGAGTGGTCCGGAGAGATTAATTGAAAAGAATGGCTATGTTGGATATGAACCCAGCAAGTAATCAAACAATGTTATTAATTCACTGTTAACATGGTCATGTTTGTGAGGAGAACACCCATAATAATATAAAATATATGTATATTTATATTCCTTGAAGAGTTAGAATTAAAATTAACATTAAAGAGAAACACCACTCATGGAAATAAATCTATTTTCGTCGACTTTGAGTTCTAGAGAGTCATTTCACGTCCCATAAATGTTGCGCAATTTGTCGATAAACACCAAATTCGATCTCTTTTCCCCGTTTACTGCTCTGTGACTATCTTAACAGAGAGTGATTCAGCATTGCCTCATAAGAATCTGAAGACGTGTAAGTGTATTAGATGAACAATACATAATTAGGACTCCTAAATTCTTATTAAAATCAGAAAATAGTTAGGAATGCTGGTTCATCTAACACATATACAGGTCTGCTAGCTCCCACGAGGCTATGCTCGACCAATGTAAGAAAGTAAATGTAAAACAAATTTTATTGAAGTGTATTTTGATAATCACGCTAGATTTATGTGGTATTAAATTATGAAAGTACTCTCCAGAGTCAAGCGTTATGAAAATGACTTTATTTCGGGGAATGGAGTTTCTCTTTAACAGGTAACAAAGCCACCTAATTCTATGTTAACTTTATTTTTTGGGGGTTTAGGGTTCCAGAAAAGTCTTCTCCCTCCTGCATCACACATTTTTCAGAAAGTTGTATTTGATTATACAAATCCTGTTACTTTCATATTGCAGCGTATGATTATTTAAAATGTATATATATATATATATATATATATATATATATATATATATATATATATATATATATATATATATATATATATATATATATATAACTCGGTGAGTATCAATCTGCTATAAGACAGTGCTCTATACCGCAGTGGCAGAGCGTAATAGTTTTGGTAGTACTGGAACTCTTTCTTGGGTGTAACTCGGAGTTTCACGCATATTGCGATCATCAGACACTCAGTGTCTGATGATCGCAATATGCGTGAAACTCCGAGTTACACCCAAGAAAGAGTTCCAGTACTACCAAAACTATATATATATATATATATATATATATATATATATATATATATATATATATATATATATATATATATATAACTCGGTGAGTATCAATCTGCTAAGACAGTGCTCTATACCGCAGTGGCAGAGCGTAATAGTTTATATATATATATATATATATATATATATATATATATATATATATATATATATATATATATATATATATATATATATATATATATATAGGACATGAACCTGTAGGACATGAACCTGAAGTTGGAATAGATAACTTTGAATCCAAGTGAAATAAGGTGAATAAGTAACTGAAACTGTATGTAGGTGTATTAAGTCGGTAGCAGCCCAGTGTAGATGAAACATAAAAGTACAAAAAAAAAACACGTTAAGAACATGCTGCAATAAAAAACAGTGACACCGAGTTTTAACTTCAATTCTAAAACGCCTTTATTTCACAAAATGCCGTTTTGCTTAAAACAGTTCCAATGAGCATTTTGTTGTCATAGTAACTAGCCACACTTGAAGCACTCAACAATGACCCGTCATCCATGAAAACTTCTCTTACAGCTATGTCAGCATAGGGGGCGCTATTTGAATTAAAGCGAATACGCAGGACCTATAACAGAAAGCAAATCTTGAATTCAGAGGATAGTGATATTGTCGTTATCTTGGTAAAAATGAAAAAAATGGAATCTTAATAGGAATTCAGATTGTGATGTCACGTGACTACACAAGTCGACTTGGATCCGGACAGATTCATTGTTGTGGGCGCTCGTCCCTAGGCTAAGGAGGGTGAGGGCGGGATTATTAAAAGCAACCCCGGCCCCCTCACCACGAATCGTTCATACTACTCTTATACTAGAATTACGACTAAATGCACCGGTGCTATCCCAGACCAATTTTATTTCACAATTCTCTAAGCGATCATGTCCAAAATATTCAATAATTTACATAGCACAAACAGGAACATTCGTCGCAGTTCAGACACACACAGAGCTACGGGAATGTTAGTGTTTGACCTACCTGTGAACCGGCAGGCTCAGAGACGTTCATTGAATGTGATGTCATCATATATATAGCTGGTTGACAGCCAATCCATAGATCACCAGTTTGTTTGTCTATCTCTATGTTATCCATTACTGTTCCAAGACTTACACGCTATTAAATAATCACAGTGGAAAATAATGTATTTATTAAATAACCCAATAGTGTCACAATAGAAGACTATCTCTGATTGGTTAAACAATGTTTCGTGTATCACCAACAACCAACCAATCATTAATCCCGGCATTCAAGGCAAACAACTGTTATCGTGTGCATGGTTGTAGATATAATGGTAATTGTAATAAGTTACCTGTATTTCTTCAACTGAATTATCTTCTTTTCTTCTGAATACTAGTAATATCCCGTTTAATGCTGAAGTGGCGTATAAATACCTGCACGTATAATTAGATTTAGACCTTGATAAACTAGTCTATATTCTACTGAATCTGCGATTACTACTAATCAAAAAAAAACATTTGGTATTGCATGTGTTGAATATTCAGGTGCATTCATGATGAATATATTCAACCAATCTATTGACCAACCCGTCTTTTCACTCATCCATCCATCCATCTATCCGTCCGTCCGTCCGTCCATCCATCCATACATCCATCCATGCGTCCGTCCGTCCGTCCATCCATCCATCCATCCATTCATCCATCCATCCACCCATCCAACGATCCATCCATTTATCCATCCATCCATCCATCCATCCATCCATCCATCCACTCACTCACACATACACACACATCCATTCATCCATCAACCCATTCATCCATCAAAATTTACAATATAATGTTTGAGAGATTCGAAATCAAAGTCATTATGTCATCAGACTATACAGTATTCCCTAATCATAGACTGCCTTATAATTACTTAATTTACCTGCCGTCAGGTGACACGTTAATACCATTTGGGAATGCATAGCCCGACATCGCTATTCTGTCTGTTTTGCCGTCGTACAATCCAATTGAACCCCATTCAATGCCTGAAATCATTTCAAAAGTTTTGGCAGCGTCCTTGAAGAAGTACATATCGTTGATGAAATAAAAGGAGTCGGGGCCAATAGCCACAATATCATTGACACTTTGAATGGAAAGAAACCATCATGTTATAAGATATTTTGAAATTGTTAATCATAGCATGAGTTGTTTGATCACATGATTGTTTATTTTCACACATGATACGTTTGCAACCCTCATCAGAGATTGGATTTACTGGAAATTAAATTATTATGTTATATAATAACAGATACAGATAATTGCTGTACCTATTTATTCGACATGTTGTAGTCTTTGAAATTATATACATGTAAGTATAATTCATAACGGAACACATCATACCACAAATTTACAGACCGTCTAGTGCTAGTGACCATGTGTATGCATGCATGCACGTATACAGACGTAGACATACCTTAATATGTTTTCACCAGTCACAGTTTTCAGGTGATCCAACGAAGTAGTATTTTCGTCAAATCTAAATATTTCAATTCTTTCTTGATCACTTATGTGGTGGTTCACAACGAAAAGTCGAACTGTTTCTAAGGAAACATAGAATTCTTTATATGTACACACTGTTGTTGTAGATTGCTGATATATATTGGCAAATTTAAAACTGACGACAGTTGGAAATTTCGAAACTGGAAGTCGGCTTGATGTTTGATTTCTCCGACTACTCTTTCATATTCAATTATTCCAGTATTCTTGAATAAGCATTTGACCAGTTTTACCACTAGGCTGAAGATACGCCGCATCGGGGGAGAGACCCTTGATGGCATTACGGTCGATGAAGGCGACATGATGTGTATTAAAGTTGGATTTGCAAGCATAATCATGATGTTCACAAATAAAAAGAAATGGTATCAAACTCTTTGTTTGCGCTGTGTTAGGGGAGTATTTTACCAAGGCTAATTAGAAAGTCCGTCCGTTATGTAAATCAGATATGTAAACGAAATTGTAGAATTAGTTGCTAGTGTTATACAAATTGTATGTGTTGTATATGACTTAGACTCTCAACAGTCCTTGAAGCTTCGCATATGATTAAAATTTGGGTTAATTTATGTTTGGATGTACTGATATCTACTGCATACTCGAATATCCCTGTACAGCCCTCGTCGATCACAAAGGGCTAAAATATCGTTGATGTTATGTGTTAGTGTAATGTGACGCTCAACGTGAAGCCCGATGCACGGAGCGTCACACTAACACATCAACGATAGGTTAGCTCTATGTGATCGATGAGGGCGTACAGTACAGGGATATTCGAGTACAATTATGCAGTGGATATCAGTACATACAAAACAATCCTATGTTTTAACCATACTCGAAGCTCCGAGGACTGTTGAGAGAGTCTATTTATGACTAGGCTAAAGCTGTCTTTACATTCCGTTTACCGTTCTCGACAGTACGTCATTAGCGGCTAGCCCCAGCGCAATACCAAGTGCAAAAAACTTTTGTTTAATTAAATTAGTTTACTATTAAAGAGGTTTAGGAGTCGACCAAATTGAATATGAGTGAGAACAACCTTGAAACATGTGGAATGACGTGTTGCATGTAATAAAACACATAACAAATACTTCGGCAATACCTGTGTTGGGGTCCTCATATAGACTTATACCATGTGGATAGAAGTTATCTCTGTCAAAGTCACCATTCAAGGTCAACTCCACTGCATTTTTCTGGGGACGGTTATAGTCAAAAAGGTAAATGCGACCTCTTATATTTGGTACCATACGGGATGGATCGACTTTGGCGCCACCTGGAATTCTTACTCCCTACAATAAACAACAAAACTGGGTTTATTTATTCAGTATTGTCTCAGAAATACGAGCCCAAAGCTCTGTTTTCTAGAAACGACATCCCACTTTCAAGGTCAAAACCAAGAAAAAAAAGTACTTCGACACTCTAGACTGATCACCAAACACCTAAATTCAGCAAGAAAATATTGCTACCAAGTTGCTTTGGTTTTTTTAGAATAAATTAATTGTTTATGTTAATTACTGTATCATGCACCTGATATTGACTTTAGAACCAACGTCAACATAATGACGTCATTGCGTAATTCTTTTGGAAATTCATCTTAAAATACATGCTATAGCTACTACTTACTGATGATATGAATGCCAAACCATTGCTTGTTGTAGTGATGTCTTCAGAACCATAATCTTAACGAAAATTAGAAAAAATACAATAGGGAACTTGCAAACCCGCCATGTTGAATGTGATAATAAATGCTAATCAAATACTATTGTAAACAATAATGTTACATTGTTGTTAAAAACAAATGATTAATTCATTGTCAACCTGAGTATTGTGGGAGGTTTATTTTATCGGTAGCTCCAGATTAGGTATTACGATAACCACAGAAAATCCCATAGTCCTTTGCATCTGAGCATGCTCAGTCTGGATTGCAAGTTCCCTATTGATGAGATTGTGTAGTATGAAATAAATCTACGTCTCGGTCTTACCTTAATCGACGTTGTTTGATAATACATGGTAAGTGAAGACCAAGATATTGATTTGGCATAAATTTGAACTGCTGTTTCCTAATTTAAAATAAAATAATCTAGACATTTATCTTGGAGGCCACTCGCTTCCATAAGTTTTTTCAATTAGTTTTGCTCGCAGACTTGAATTTTTAATGTTTTCAAAACCATGCACGTACCTCGACTTTCCTTAATCACCACCGTCAGCCTGTACACAGTTTCAACAAAAACGACAACACGATAATGAACACTCATGGAAAGTCTTTCGAGACTAAATTGGACAATAGCTCCGTCTAGACGTAGGTCGTCCTACCCGAGGCAGTCATGCGAGTCCTACCTGGGTTAGGATAGGTTTGTGTCTGCACGGAGGAAGATAATTATGGCGTAGATGTCACGCGTTCCCTCCTGGCTCCGACCTGACAGAACATAGGACGTTGCAGGAGGAAACCTCTCGAAGGTGTCCCCAGTCAGGATAGTTTCAGGACAGGTTCAGGACGCGTTTGCGTCTACACGGCCTTCAAACTATCCCAAGTCCTACCTCAGGAAGGATTTTAGTGCGTGTAGATGGGGCTTAATGTTATGGGAATACAGGCGGTCTAAGAACAATATACTAAGCCAAATCGATCCACGATTGCATTTTGTATGATTTAAAAAAAAGTATTCTGTGGTATGTACAACTTACCTAGACCTGGTATAAGACGACATGGACCAGGCTGATGTTTGTAGATCATCTTGTGAAATCCCATGATATATCTGATAAATGAAAACATACGGCATGAAAACGATATGTATAACATGTATGAGGCCCGGGACGTTCACCAGGTACACTACGTATAAAATGGCAATTTTGAACGCTTAGACTCACATTTCGACCACGCGGAGCAGAACCAATGACGTACACAGGCGTTGCCGTGACGACCAAGATATAGATTCCATACTTATTTTGAACTTGCATTGGTCTGTGCAAGTATAATTACTATCGTAAATGACATATCAAAGCCTAAAGACTCGTTGTTGGTTTTCCACGTTAGCGGATCGCTAGAAAGTCAACATGTCTCTGCGCTAGACATAACACCGCTCACGACAGAAAGTAAATATCGTCGTGTTTTGTTTGACCACATGGGGACAAGTGCATTAATCTGCCTTATGTAACATGAAACATTATATCAATGGATTTATTTCGTAACTGTAATAATTTCCCGGATGAAATATTAGAGCTTACGAAAGTTATAAAGATGAAATTGACTGTAGTAACCGACTGTCATGTGATACAAGGAGGGACTGGGATAGTTATTCATCGTGGCATTGCCATGAATAAAAACTAATTTTTCTGTACCGACTTTAGGCCAGTATGACAAAAGATGTCACAATATATGGTCGCAATATCATTACTATTACGTGGTAGGAAGAGACACATGTGCAAGCTTTAGGTATCTATATTTCTAGCCAGTAAGTGGTGATCACAATATTCTAAAATGGTACCACTGTCTCTGGGTTTCTGATTTATCTTGTTACTGTACTGTTACCCATTGTCTACTTGTACTATACAATGGCAGGGGTCAAAGTTTGCACGTTGGAGTCGTGTACATATATACATATACTTACATTACTTTCGCCATCCTGGTTGCTATAACCGCTACAATGATGAGCAGAATGAGTCGACGAATCATTGCTCTTTGATTCAGTAATCCTTGATAATAAGGAAGTGCTATTACGACATACAAAACTACTAATCCGTGAGTTAATAGCAGAACAATCCCAGATGACCTGATTCAGAGTAATCACGTAATTGTCTGCATAAATACTTAGCATCTTTGGTCACTTGAGGGCGCCATGGAATAAGAGCTATCAGTATACATACATACATACATACATACATACATACATACATACATACATACATACATACATACACACACACACACAAACAAAACTTAGAATTCAAGTTAAATAGCATTATCAAACTGAATGGTAATGTCGTGTAATTTATTCAAAACAGACGCCTTTAAAAATCAAAAAGCTGTAATTTCGCATAATGCCATTTTGTCGAAAACTGTTCCAATAAGTAATTTGTTTCCATAGAAACTGGCGACACTGGAACCACTAATCAATGACCCGTCATCCATAAAGACTTCTCTGATATTTGTACGTGAGTATGGCTCGTTGTTCGAGTTGAAATGAATCCGTAATACCTGCAAAGATAATATAAATGGTACATTAATATAGAAATATGAATGATACATTTTAATATTATCATATACAGTTGTCCCCATTCTTGTCCCGACGCTTTATCTGAAACAAATGTATTTCTCTGCAGCGCTACACTTGATTCAAACTTGTACCTGCAAATAAGTAGAATATATGTCATATTCCACTTGTAACAAAAACAAAAGCATTCAATAGTTTAGTCACTAGGTGTTGTATTTGGTGGAAGTATCCAGGCCTCCTTTGAAGACTCACCATTCTCCAGTGTTTCAATGTACTAAAAGTTGATGGCATTTTTCTCAACCAGTGTTGTCCATTATCTAGAATTATGTAACTCTTAGGAGCTAGCAAGTTTTTATTTTTAAATTTTACAGGATATTCACCAACCCCTTTTTTTTGCAATTAACGAGCTTATATTTAGTTGTAGGTCATACCTGAGTCCCAGCTTTGTTTGAAACGTTCTGTCCATGACTGAACATCATATGAATGACGGGGTGACAACCAATCCATAGATCACCTGTTTGTTTGTCCACCTCGATGTTATCAACTCCAGTATAAACATTTATGCGCTACAAATAAAGCAAACGTTTTAAAATTGTTAGTACCTTTTTTTCTTCAGTTTAGTTTTCACAGCTTTATGTCTTACGAGCGAGAAGATATAGGTGTCTATGCAAATATGGGCATTGAAGAACAGATGAAAAACAGCATAAATGCATTGATAATGAGAATAGTTCTTACATGTAATTACAAGACAATAAATTACCTCCGGTATTTTCTTCATTCCCTCCCGTTGTTTAAATGTTGGAAAATTATATAAAAAATAACTTCTTCTTTTTCAAATTTGTCTACTCATTGTGAGCGTCACACATGCGCACCTAGTCACAGTACGTAACGCTTTAAATAAATAAATATTAAATCAATACTTGTATTTCTTGAAGTGAATTGTCTTTCCTTCTTTCAAACACCATTATCTGTTCTTGTATAGGCGATGATACGTACACATACCTGTAATGCAAACAAAATGGCAATCAAACACTTTACATGTCGACATTCGTGCATGTAGCTATAACACTACCTCACAGGTTGATTTCAATAACGTATGCCGGGGATTCCTTATTCCTTATTACTTTAACAGAAGCACTGTTTTGATTGGTCGATACCTTGCATGTTAATTTTGGTCATGCTTGGAGCTAGGGTATACTTCGTGTCGCTCCGCTCTCGCCGGCCTCTTCTATCTCTCTCTAGTGGTTGACCGAAGTGTGAGGGCGCCCCATCACGGCGTAGGTATACCTTAATTACATACTAGTTTGAAGCATGCTACATGTATACACTTAATTCTTGTACTAGTGTTAACGTTTCTAGAGACGGGTATAGAATATAAGCAAAATCAATAAAACCACTTTCGATTAGTCAAGATGAGTCAGAATTCAAATTTAATACAATGCCGGATCATATTATCATTTTCTACAGAATAACCTTACTATATATTAAAACAAAAACAAGTAAAAGACTCGCTTGTCTGTGATTAAAACTAAATTCTGATTTCTGAAGGTTTTACTATATTTCCAGTTTTGAGAAAGCGAAGAAGTTGTCAATAATTGTATCTTCCCGGTTAAAGGCAAACTTACAGACCAATCTAAAATATACCATAGAATAAACGTGACCATACTGCATACCTCCCATCAGGAGAATGGTTGATTCCATTGGCAAACTGACAGCCCGAAATCACTATCCTATCCTCTCCGTCATAGAATCCGATCGTCCCCCAGGCAACATTACTGAACACTTCGAGTTGTTTTCCTATAGCACTCTTGAAGTAGGCATCGTTGGTATAATAAAATGACTCTGGAGCTACGGCAAGTACGTCATTTACACTGTGATGTACATCATATATGGAATGATAAAGAAATGTCAGTTTTCCACATCATGGTCCACAAACGAATGCGATTAATAAATTATACTGCTGTATACACGTGTGCATATAAACAGAGACTCGCTGTAAACTGATACACGTATGCACATAGAGAGGTAGAGATAAGTGTATGTTCCTTCCTCACCCCGGAGGAGGAAACAGAGAGAGAGAGAGAGAGAGAGAGAGAGAGAGAGAGAGAGAGAGAGAGAGAGAGAGAGACAGACAGACAGACAGACAGACAGACAGACAGACAGACAGACAGACAGCCTGAGACAGAGACAGACAGGCAGAGAGGGACAGAGACAGATCTAGAGAGACAGAGACAGAAACACAGAGACAGACACAGAGACATGCACACATCATACACACATATACATACATACATACATACATACATACATACATACATACATACATACATACATACATACATAATTTGAAAATACAAAACTCAAACGTTTTAACAACACTGACTCGTTTTTTGCCCTGTTTAACACAGTGTCATCAAATCAGCAAACATGTGTATGAATTTAAGTAAATTTTCAACATTGTAATTACCTTAATATTATTGGCAGAAATCGAACCTTTATATTAAGGCATAATACATATGAAAAAACATAGTACTATACGAACACAAAATTATAAAGTGGGAAATTACTACTAGACCACTCCAAACACCAACGACGTCTGAAGGTGAATTTGTAGATTCATTATACTGGAATAGTTTAATTTAGTTAATTTTCACCTGAAAGATGTTAATAAAATCAGTTTGTACCACGTCTAACTTACCTGTATATATTGTTTCCTGTCACAGTTCTCAAATGTGTCAATGATTTATTTCTATCTTCAAATTTGAAAATTTCGATTCGTTCTTGATTACTTATATGGTGATTCACAACAAACAATCGGATTTCACCTGTTACAGGAGGGGAAATTCAAGAGACAAAACAACGAAACATGGATAACGGGTTTTAACACGGTTGGATTGGAAGAAATGATTGTTGAAACCAATGAAATTCAACACAACTAGTATGACGGAATTATCACACAGAGCTTAAAACTGTATGAGCAAAGTTATCAAAATTCCTTAGAATTGACTCGGATCTGGAATAAATATTTATGGATTACCAAATTGGATAATCATGGCCACTTATAATGTTAGACGCCATCCGGAACAAAAATGTTCAAGTGTCAAAGGTTATGCAGAAAATAATGTTTAATTCATACTCAGGGAGAGCACGCGAAAGCGTTCATCTACCATAGACACACATTGAGAAATATGCTAACTTTATCGTCGAATATCTATTATATTTGTATTCTCTATAAGGACTAACAAAAGAAATTGTGTGGTTCTGATTACGCTCAATTTTAGAATAGGTGGGGTAGGTAGATTTTTTATTTTTTATTTTTCTATATAAACTTTTTTTTCACATATGTGAATGTTTCATTCAGGTAGTTATGTTTTCCGTTGTTTTCCGTATGGTCTTTCTGTTGTTGGTTTCTTAACTTCTCATCAGATGTACAGCCATTACAGATTGGAAGAACAGTTTTATTTTGTCTTTTTTAATTGATGTCTTTTTTCGCATCCACTATTTTTGCGATACTTCACAATTTTCGCGACTTTTTATTATTTTTTTATCTCGAACACGTAAACAAAACGTTTAGGATCGGCAGTGAAAAACTAGGTGGGCTCGTGTAACCGGAACCAAACAATGTTTTTGTTAGGCTTAACACACCCGAGTTTTTATCTTCGTACAGGCTGATGCCATGTGGATAGAAATTTTCTCTATCAAATTCGCCATTCAGATTCAGCTCCACCACATTTTTCTCGGGGTAGTTGAAATCAAATAGGAAAATTCGTCCTCTGATATTCGGTGGACGACGAGAAGGGTCACCTGATTGTTTAGATCGAAGACCCTGTAAGTGAATAGAAACAAAATGAGACTAAACACCGCTTTAATGTTGTGTCGCTTTAAAGTTAAATTGTTATTTATTTTATTTATTTATTTATTTATTTATTTATTTATTTATTTATTTATTTATTTATTTATTTATTTATTTATTTATTTATTTATTTATTTATTCATTCATTCATTTATTTATTTATTTATTTATTTATTTATTTATTTATTTATTTATCTATGTATGTATGTATCTATCTATCTATCTATCTATCTATCTATCTATCTATCTATCTATCTATCTATCTATCTGTCTGTCTGTCTGTCTCTCTGTCTCTCTGTCTGTCTGTCGGCGTCAATTGTCTAAGATGTGCTGTAGTGATGAGTTTAAACTAATAAACGAGTTAATCGTAACATATGATTCTATTCTTGACTTGTTCATGCCTTTCGAAATAAGATTGATACGTATAACACCAAAATCTTTAACTTCGAAATTCCAGACACAAATATACCTGTATTTTGTTGTTTATAAAAGAATTCACAACACCTACCGATGATATAAATGCTAATCCATGGCTGGATACTGTAATGTCTTCAGAACCAACATCTTGTAAATAAAATAATACGAAATAATATTAATTGTACCAAACCATATTGTAAGGTTTTAAAATACTGGTACCTGTATGTTTCAAACCATAGAATAATGTTTTTGGTTTTTTTTAAACATTTTCATTGTCTTATCTCAAAAATGATCTGATAAGTAATTTAGCTCTTTTATAGATCATTTGATACACTTGACCAAGCTTATGTTATTTTTGACTATTTAAGGCCAAGGAAAGACGATGAGTGACTCTCTTGTCAGCAAAGCATTAAATGTCACAAATGAAAATCTCCATGTACACATCATTAATACACACTTAAGGAATGTGAATATCATATAGAATGACACAAAATATACCACAGTGACTGTATATGTGATCTATCAAACTCGATGAGTTTCATCAACTTGTTTATGCAGTGGTAATTTTAACAATAACCACATCACTTAATTGAAATGATATTGTCTTGGATCACATTAAATTCGCCAATATCGCGGTATCGCGGTAAATGTCATAGGTAAATTAAGCCACATACATCTTGAGTTGTTGGCCGTCTGAAAACACTATATATTTATAAGTGAAAATGTCTGATGTATCAACGCTACTATTACATGTAACTAAATAGTCTCACCTATCCCAGGGATAACACGACATGGACCAGGTTGATGGTTATATATCGTCTTGTGAAAACCCATCAGGTATCTGAAGAAACAATATCAACGACACAGCTGACGACAAACGGAACATTATCGTGATGATGATGATGATGATGATGATGATGATGATGATGATGATGATGATGATGATATGATGATGATCTCGATGGTGGTGGTGGTGGTGGTGGTGGTGGTGGTGGTGGTGGTGGTGATGATGAATAAAGATAAAGTGTTATTGGTAATAGCTACTGAGCCGAATACATTATCATTACCCAATTCAACAAAATCACCACCATCGCCGACGCCGCCGTCACCACCACCACCACCACCACCACCACCACCACCACCATCACTTTCATTACCACCATTGCCTTCATCATCTCCATCATCACCATCGGTTATCATCAATGAATAAAATAACGAATACAATAACAAACACAATTATAGTAAACTGGATGAATGAATGAATGAATGAATGAATGAATGAATGAATGAATGAATGAATGAATGAATGAATGAATGAATGAATGAATGTGGTCGATACTTTTGTGGAATGAAAGGCCATTATAGTTAATGGACGCTTTGTTGTAAAGATTTAAAAAATAACAGCGAACTACCAGCAACAGCTACTGTATTACGCAATTACAATATAAACAATAATTTGATTTTGTTGCCAGCAGTTTTTACGGGAAATCGTACCATCCATTCAAATCTCCGCGTGTATTATCACAATGTTACAGATAACGCGATTCTGTTATAGGCTGTATGTATATGCTATGGCAGTATCTGACATTTCTCATTTAACAGTGCAGTGACTCACTGAACGCACTGATATGTATATGTATATCACGACTCGTTTTGATGTGTTGTTCAGCATAGCATTCTGAGAAAGGTGCACGAACAATATTTTTGTTGCAATTATGTTCCTGTTCGGCCAAAATTTCCGCTAGATGATTGAACTAGCAAAGTAATACGTGTACGAACACCGAAAGCATTAAAGTCATATTATGGTAATACATTGATGAAGTATTTCGAGCGTTTTACAACTACTGCACGACCCTTGCATTTGAAATATTAATCGTAAACAAATGCCAACGCAATTTGAAATCTGTCTATTATATTGGCGAATACATACACCTTAAATGGACGCAAAATAAATTTGAACTAAGCAATTTACCAGCCACCTTGATTTCTGTTGTTGCGAAGTGATAATATTTACGTATGATTATGAAAATCATTAACTGTATAACTGATCTAATCTTTGACCTTAGTGGAAAATGTGACACAACAGCAATCCACTAATTTGTCAATCGACATTCGACTGAATCTGTTCAATGTAGGTTCAATTAATTTTCAAGCATTTATACTCACAATATTTGTGCAATACGAGTTGCAAGGACAGATATGACTACTAAACAGATCACTTGCCGGAGCATTGTTGCAGTTGTGGTTAAGAGGTTGTAGATCTCGTGAAAATGATTATGCCTGCTGCGGCGACAGACGTCTTGAGGATACAGCGGTCAGCTATTTTGTCCAACCGGTACAAAGAACAAAGGTTAACATCCTTTGATGAGTGCGCCCTCAATAATGATAATGGTCATATTCATGCATTCCTTAATTTATTCATGCGTTCATTCATTATTTATTATTTATTTATTCCAAAGTAAGAGTATAAACAACAATAACTAGAACAAAAATATAGATTTGTAAACAAACTAATTAAACAAAAAATTGACAATTTTGAAGTCCAAAAAAATATTTCTCAGCTAGACGAGCTTTGAGTCATCTTAAATCCATATCCAAAGTGGAAGATCATTTTTACATATCGCTTTTCAATGCTATGCTCACGGAACTTTCCCGACACTATTGGGCCTTGTCAATCAGGTCCTCAACTCCTAGGGAGCACAATGCAAGATTTGAAACCTCGGAAATGTAGTTTCATTTCATTATATATCTCTTTATGAAACGAGATACGAGGGCAAGTAAGGTATTATACTTTCTGGTTTTATGGTGTTTGTGACAGCCTCATCAGGCCGGTGAAACAGGATAGTACCACTACAGCGTGACTCAAGGCCAAGATTTTCCATCATAATATGAAGGATACATATTTGTTATTTCTCGGTATTTAGCTCCCTTCAAGGACAATTATCAAAACTAATATATTTCTTGCATATTGCAGACAATTTGCGATATTTTATCTTGGCTAATGTATCTTAGATTTTGTTTAAATATAACATGCATTCATCCGACCTCCTGCCTACCGCTGCCAACATGCAGCTGCCTGCCTGCCTGTCTGTCTGTCTGTCTGTCTCTGTTTGTCTCCTCTCTGTCTCATCACTAGTACTGTTTGTCTCTCTGTATCTCCGTGTCTCTGTGTCTGTCTGTCTGTCTGTCTGTCTGTCTGTCTATCTATCTATCTATCTATCTATCTATCTATCTATCTATCTATCTATCTATCTATCTATCTATCTATCTATCTATCTATCTGTCTGTCTGTCTGTCTGTCTGTCTGTCTGTCTGTCTGTCTGTCTGTCTGTCTGTCTGTCTGTCTGTCTGTCTGTCTGTCTGTCTGTCTGTCTGTCTGCCTGCCTGCCTGCCTGCCTGCCTGTCTGTCTGTCTGTCTCTGTCTGTCTGTCTCTGTCTGTCTGTCTGTCTGTCTGTCTGTCTGTCTGTCTCTCTGTCTGTCTGTCTCTCTCTCTCTCTGTCTGTCTCTGTCTCTCTCTCTCTCTCTCTCTCTCTCTCTCTCTCTCTCTCTCTCTCTCTCTCTCTCCGTCTCTCTCTCTCTCTCTTTCGCTCTTTGGCAGCCTCTCGAGAAATATAGTAACATTTAAATGAACAAGTCTATTGGCTAGTGCCAAGTATAAACTGCATAAGCTACATTTGTAACATGTTTATTAGTCAACATGAAAACCATAAGAAATGTCCCTTCGCCACGTCATATCCCACAACTGTCACCTTTGTACCAATTACATTGCTGCTGACAACCATGCAGAGAGTCGATTAATGGTGTGAGGAGAGGAGTAGCGTCTCACAGTAGTGAAGAAGGACATTGTGGTATTAAACTTGGGATGGGTGTATTGACTGTCATGTTTTAGGAAACGGGGCAAGAGTCACTTTCATTTCATTAAAAATAATCACGGGAGGGTCACATTTTATTCAAAAGTCTGGGTAAAGTTCGTTCTCTCTCCCCTTGTAATTCCTGTTTGCGTGAGGGCATATCTAACAAAACATACTATTATGGGGTATTCAAAAACGACAAATGACATCATATGCATATAGTATATGATGCTAGTTTCATGTACAAAAAATGTATTATCTAAAAGGCTTTGATTTCACAATACGCAAGTTTATCAAAAACAGTCCCAACCAACAACTTGTTGTCATAATAACTGGCACCACTGCCTCCTTTCAGTAATGTACCATCGTTCATGAATACTTCTCTTATATCGATGGTATCCAAAGGAGCTTTCTTGGAATCTAGACGAATTTTCAAAACCTTTGGACAAAAGAGATGATTTTAAGTAAGCGTTATTTTAAAAATTGATTTCACACAGCAAGTAATTCGCTACGAACTTGAATTCAAATATGCATTTCCAAAAAAAAAAAATAAATAAATAAATGAAATAAAAAAAATTAAAAATAGAAATGAAACTCACTCAATTCATTTCATTCAAGTTCGTATACTTTTAATAGAAAATTACAGTTCGTGAAAGCGGGTGCCACTTTTTATTTATTCATTAGTTTTAAATTGTGACGCATGTGATGATGTATGTATGGAATGACGTATGTGTGTTATGACGTACGAAATTATACATGTGTCTGGGATGAATCACATTGCTTAACACTGAAGATGCAGTTGTGAACCTTAACTTGTATTTATTGGTGTTAGGTGTTCAAGACAATTGATATTGAAAGGCACATTTCAAATGTCTCCTACAACACACAATGCAATGATGTATACATATGCTCTATACATAGATAATAAAGCTCTTTAATCAATCGAAACCGTAAATGACAGCAGACATACCTGAGCACCAGTAAGTTCGGATCTGTCTTCTACGTATTTCCAGAACTGTTCAAGGATAGGATGACAACCAAGCCAAAGCTCACCTGTGTTTCTATCGACTTCAATGTTATCTACTCCAGTGTTGAGTTCAAGTTTCTATAGATACAGAGACAAGCTTAAGTATGTATATTCCTATAGTATGGTAGATACTAACATCATATACTAACGATAAAAGGGTCACAAGATTCACATTATATGCTGTTTTGTAAGTAATTATATATATATATGTTTCTGTCAGAACAGTTTGTCTAAAATGGTGCGACGACGCGATTTTTTTATTTGACATTCTCAACAAACCAGTCACTCAGTCTACTATTTATGCCAGTTATTGTTCTCTTTATGTGTTTCCTCACCACGCGTACGCATCTGCAGACTGCTTGGGCTTGACAAACACACAAAAAAAGACCGACATGGAGGTAATTAAGTGATGCTCGCGTTGACCAGAAACAGTTCTTTTTTTAGTCTAAATCGACGACATAATTTCAATATACTTATATTAGAATGTGTATGAAAACCACCCATTATTCTATCAAATGTGCCAACAATGCTACGATACGGTTTGTATTGCAATTGAGGACAGACGTCGACCACAAAATTCTACTTGAGATTAGTTTAAAATATCGAGATGTTGTGTTGTGTACTGAGAATATTTGCAGTTTAGTGAGCTATGTCTGTCTTTCTATAGTGGTATTGCATACCTTAACTTCCACGATAGAGTTGTCCTCCTTGCGCTCAAAGATGCGTACATTCCCAGCTACTAATTCAGCAACGTATAGGTACCTGTATAGTGATAAAATCATTGATACATGTAGTTATGAATATGAAAACAACCATTTCTAAGCATAGTATCCAACAATCTAGTATGTCCTCGGGTGTGGAGTGAAAGCATAGAACCTATGAATTATGTATGATACTATTTAGTTTTATTGAATAATTATTGTGTTAGGACGAACAAAATGCCGTATGAGAAGGATGACATGAATATTGTTATGATGAATGGCGTATATGTGTTATGACGTGAATGACGTGTGTTATGACGTGAATGATGTATATGTGCTATAACGTATATGTATTATGATGTCAATGACATGTGTTATGACGTTAACGATGAATGTGTGTTATGATCAGAGATTGTTGTCGCTCTTGTTAAACAAAAACTAATGATTAAAGGACCCACACATACAATGATTTTTTCCGTCTACCACCATCCTCACCCGAAATGTGTTCTTGAATATTTCATTCTTAATTCCAATCACAATATTTAATAGACCATTCGTCGGATGAAAAGTTACATATATCCACAATAACATTTAATATCTGTACTTACTTTCCATCTGGAGATATGTTTATACCGTTAGTAAAACCATATCCCGATGACAGTATTCTACTTTCACCTTTCTCATAGAAAGCAATTTTAGCCCAGGCTACAAGAGTATGTAGTTCATAATGTCTGGCTACAGGTGCATTGGTGAAATGCATATCTATAGTGTAGTAAAAGGTCTCTGGGGCAATAACCACCAAATCGTTAACACTGAAATGAAAAAGACAATAACAGAATATACTTTGCTAAATGTATAAGGCCCCCAGAATATAAATTGTTTCTGGTCATCAGCGCGCGCATCACTTAAATACCCCTACGTAGGTATTTTGTGTTTGTTTGTTTGTCCAGCCCATGCAGCATGTAGATACGTGGGGAAATACAAACATAACCCTCCCTACTTCGATTAAGACAATTGCAGAGCCAATCATATGCATGAACAAGCAAATGACATCTGCTCCACATACTCACTTGCTCTAAAGTACTAAATAAACGAACAGTAACTGCCATAAATGTTTTTTTTTTAATTTAAAAATTTTATACACACTGTCATGACCAGAAACAGTTCTTTATTGGGGGGCCTGACCCATTCTAAGAATATAGCCATCAGAGAATGGCTTATTCAGATCTTGTGGCATGAACTATAAGTCGATAGTGACTAAATTTGCATATAGTAGTACTAGTCGCGTTCTGTTTTCCCTAGGGTAATATTCATGTAGCAAGGAAGTCTTATCAGGGATTTGCTTTAACTAGGGAAGAATATGAGACTGAGAATTTGATGTGTTATTTAAAACAAATTATAGTTTAGCCTTTTTCGGTCACTAGTAGACGTCGCTCGTGATATCATGTAGCAACAAAAGCCACAGATCAAAGGTTATGTAGTAACTATTTCCCTCAGCTTTCAGCCTTAGTAAAAAAATTACTACATAACAGTCCTCGTGGTAATAGACTTCTATAGTGCCCACATAGCCAGACAAAAGTATATAATGGGTACTTTGTCTTTCAATTTCAGATGATGTTCGAAGTTTGGTTTTGATAGAGTTATGCGTAAAAACAATTAAGTAAAGATATTTCTAATTGGTTTCCTTCCGAATTTTAAAGTAACACTGTCCATACTTTACACTGGTGCAGATTCGCATTCTGATAGGCCATTTCATGATATAGACTACAAAGAAAAACCACCACAAGAATGTCACATACTTGTAAATATTGTCGTCAGTTACAGATTTCAAATGATTCAGGACTCTTTCCTCTTGATCATACGCAAATATTTCAATCCTATCTTTCTCGCTTGTGTGATGATTCACAACATATAACGTTAGGTCGCCTGAAAGTGAAATTATAGTTAAAACTATAAATGATGTTGAAAATATGTATATAAGAACATTATACTCAAAAGGCACGAATAGTATTTTCAAATTTCCGAAAACTCATGATTTAAAAAAAAATATTTTTTTGACAAATATATATGAAATGAATATGTTGATAGTTTTGATCCATATCTTGCCCAATAATACGTGAGTTCGGATTCTGCTATTCATAACAAAATTTTCATTAAAAATAACATATTTGCTTTATTTTCAGATTAGTTTCTGTTCGTATATGTCGTTCAACTCGCAAATAAACATTTTCATATATCTATCTATCTATCTATCTATCTATCTATCTATCTATCTATCTATCTATCTATCTATCTATCTATCTATCTATCTATCTATCTATCTATCTATCTATCTATCCATCCATCCATCCATCCATCCATCCATCCATCCATCCATCCATCCATCCATCCATCCATCCATCCATCCATCCATCCATCCATCCATCCATCTATCTATCTATCTATCTATCTATCTATCTATCTATCTATCTAAATTTTCATTTTGGATTATGGTGTTGACTTGCATGTGTGGACATTTCTGTTGAACATGTTATTGATTAGATAGATTTATTATGTTGACAACTATACAAAATGTCAAAAGTAGTATCAGAAAACACAGCATTAAACGTAACATATACTAACTTAATTGTGTCAACTTAACTTATTGATTTATTGCATCAATATTTAATTATCTATATATGTATTATCTATATGGTCATGAAAGGGGATACGAACACAGTTGATGCTTACGACCTACTTGAACCTAATGTCTCCTGTACACGTGGTGTGTTGAATGATCTTTATTTTGAATATGTGAGTTCTTTTTTTCTGAGAGAAGAAATTAAAGCCAGTGAATTGGTCCATACATAGTGATAGTTGTTACTATTACAATTAGCTATTTATGAATATATTCGTTGGTATCATCAAGTGGTAGAGGGCGCTGTTCCAAACAATTTCGCATTGGTCTTGATCGAACGAGAAAGAATTTGTGAAAGAAAGTCTACTTGAATTCAATACCTGATTTAGGGTCTTCATAGAGACTTATACCGTGTGGATAGAAAGTTGTTGTATCAAAACCTCCCAGTAAAGGAAGTTCTTGAACACTCTTCTCAGGATAGTTATAATCAAATATATATATTCCCCCCTCTCTTTTCTCAGTTGGAATCTCTGTACCGAGTATTCTGTGTCCCTAATGAAGATAATGCAAGAGGTATAAAGGTGTGGGTCTGAGTGAGTGAGTGAGTAAGTGAATGAGTGAGTGAGTGAGTGAGTGAGTGAGTGAGTGAGTGAGTGAGTGAGTGTGTGTGTGTATGTATGTGTGTGCGTGCGCGCGCGTGGTGTGTGGAGGTGGGTGTATGAATGCGTTCGAGGGTGTGCGTGCGTATGTATGTAATGTGTGTGTATGTATGTATGTATGTATGTATGTATGTATGTATGTATGTATGTCTGTCTGTCTGTCTGTGTATGTATGTATATATGTATGTATGTATGTATGTATGTATGTATGTATGTGTTGTAGTGCAAGATATATCATATATGGAGTACTTACCGATGATATGAATGCTATTCCATCTCTTGTGACAGTAATGTCTTCAGATCCTTCGTCTACAACACAATGGATTACAATATACCTAGTATTTAGATGACAAGTATGTCTGACATATAGCAGATATTCAGCAAGTATTCATAACTTTAGATCTACGAAGCTCAATCATAAAATATTCAAAAATGTCATTATATCTGCAACTACCTATTGCAAAGCTGTATCCTTAACAGAATATAGGTAACGTTTGTTACCAAAATGTGTTCATTGATCATTTCAGGTTGCCTCTAGCAACAATATTTGATTGGCATTCACATTTCTATAGATCACCGTAGCCGAATATACACATCTGGTGCTGCACACTATATTAAGTCGTCTGTAAAAGTGCATTGTGAAGCAAGACAGTTTTGGAGGAACTCTCTTATCCTCATTTTACAATGGTTTGTTGTAATGGTATGAGATTGCTGTCTTAGTGACGTCATTTCTCATCATATTGAATATTGTACCTTGACGTAAGTCTTACCTATTCCTGGCACTATTCTACATGGCCCTGGTTCATGATTAAATATCGTCTTGAAGTAACCGAAATAATACCTGACAAAATAAGACAGAAATAATTTGTAAAAGTTAAATTGATCATGTTTATATTGGGACCAATACCAAATCGTTTAAAGTCGATCAGCTGCGTAGTACTTGTAGATTGTTTAAAACTAACAAAATATCTACCAAATACATGTACGTTAACGACTTCCACATCCTTGACAAACTTGAACATAGATTTACTCTATTGCATTCATTGGAGACCAATTCAGTGCCCTCCCCCTCTCCCCTCGAAAAACAACCGATATCAATAAGTGCGTACAGCACAATAATAGTTTGATAGCTGTATTTACCTCTAATTAACCTCAGCTGCTTACTTGTGACCTGACCTGAACTGACCTTACCTGACCTGGCCTTTGAGTTTTGAAGTCATATTATTTGTGGTCGACCAGCCAGTTTTAGTTACACAATCATTTTTTGAAACCTAGAGAGAATTTGACCGACTGCTAAATATGTATATCACAATGTAAACACAGTTACTTCGAAAAATTTGTTGTCGTTCATCCAAACAAAATGCGAGTGACCTGGTGGGTAACTCTGAGTTAAGTCGTTACAAAAACACCCAGACCAGATTATACTGAATTTTCTCGCCGAATATTTAGGCGAGCCTCCCAATAAATAAATAAATAAATAAATAAAGAAGGAAAGAAACAAAGAAACAAACAAACAAACAAACAAACAAACAAACAAACAAACAAACAAACAAACAAACAAACAAACAAACAAAAACATAAAACTAACTAACAGACAAACAAACAAATAAACAAACACACACACATGAAACAAACAAACACTAGAAATTTAAAAAAAAAATTAGTTAATTATTAACGAAATAAACAAACAAACAAATAAATACATAAATAAATGAAATAAATACATAAATACAACTTCAGAACATACTTTGAGCATGTTGAACCACATAACCAGGGTATAATCCCCAATTTTTTTGTTCAAATGAGTTCAGCTTGTCTTGCGCCTGGTTTCTTTATTGCTATTCCGTTAAACTTTAATCTCGATACTGTTTAATTTGAATATCATTCAACTGGTCAAATTCCGATATTTCCAATATGTCATTCATGGTTGTTAAGAGATAAATACACTTAGTATAATCCATTCCCCTGTAACCTAAACACACTTCACATTCCATGTCTGATGTGTTAGTGGAACAAGGTCACCTTTACTAGTAAGTGATTATGCTATTCAGACACAGGCCTAGGTGTTGGTGAGATAAGACGAGTGAAGAAATGATAAACAATTGATATGAAATACATCAACGTTACCAGGTAAAGGTAAAATAACAGCCAAATTTGGTTATATATGTTTCATGACTCAAAAACACGGATTGTCATTCTGACATCCAAAGATAAAGATTGTGTCATCTAAGTTGTACTAAATCTCGCCAACTTCACCAGGAACAGCTTCCAAGCTATATATTTTGTCTTCTTGTACAAGTGTAGAGAATACCTCGACATACCAAATGTACATGTCCAACTCTTTGTCGTAGCCGTCCAGTTAAAACACATATATAGGTTAGGTCAAAGGGTAAACCAGACAGTGCAGGCGACACGTGGTCACATATAGGTGTTATACTTGCCATTGAATGTCGTCCAATAATATGTAAAGGTGACTGTTGTATCGCCAACGTAACCAGCTGCCATGACCGAAGGAATACATACTTACATGTAATTATAAACGTGAGTTGACAGAACGGCTAAAATACCGAGGAAAATCAGTACACGAAGCATAATTACAGAACGTTGATCAAACACACGCAGAGTTTAGAGCAAACACCGAATAGAATTTTGATAGATAACGCAATGCATCACGGAAAATGACTTTGTAACGAATTAAGTCACAAGATATACTGATAACGTATCATATATTGGAGAAGCGATGGTGGTGGAATAATCAACATTACGGGCAAGTATTTGTTTATCAACTTTCTTAACATTTTCAAGTAATCACTACTTTTCTAACTCTTTTCTGTTACTGATATAGGACATTTTGTTGAGGCACTTTCGTAAATGTTGCAGGCTAGCCACGTGTTTGGTGTAAAAAACAAGTTTCAATGGTCATTAATTATATGACACTTTCTTGTCCCAAAACTAAAGTCTTACATTACACATATCCAAAATATATTCTCTCTTTTATGGAAATACAGGGCAGTGTACCAACATAATATAGTTTAACTTAGTAGGTGTAGATGTAAAGTCACGTTATATAAGTGAAGGTTATAGTCTCTCTCTCTCTCTCTCTCTCTCTCTCTCTCTCTCTCTCTCTCTCTCTCTCTCTCTCTCTCTCTCTCTCTCTCTCTCTCTCTCTCTCTCTCTCTCTCTCTCTCTCTCTCTCTCTCTCTCTCTCTCTCTCTCTCTCTCTCTCTCTCTCTCTCTCTCTCTCTCTCTCTCTCTCTCCAATTAGGCTATATCTGCTGAAAAGAAACCAATTCCCTCCCACTCAGAATTGTGGTGAAGAATATTTGCCCTCATTCCCGTTAGGTTTCAACTTGGCCGCCAGCCCACTGTCCATCTAATATTGTGAATGATTTACCCACAAGCTACTAGGAAATGTTATGTGCTTTCCACTATTGTAATTCATTTTGACGTGCACAATGTGCATTGCTTTAAAGTACTTCCCCACTCCTCCCCCATTCATTGTTTCCCCCTCTCATTGTATCACTAAATCAGGACTTCCCGCAGCAGTTCCTCCTTGTTTGCTCCCCTCCCGCTACCGATCGAAAACATTGCACGTCCACTGAAACAGTGTGTGAGAACAAATTTTTGCAAGAATGACTTCTTTAACTACACCTGCAATTGTAACAAATAGGAGAGGGGGGGGGGGGCTCTACTCTTAAGGTAACCCTCCTCCATGTTACTCTCTCTCTCCACTCCGTACACGGGATCGACTTGGACTTTTAGGGAATTAGCTCAAACTACACACAATGTTCGGTTAACCTGGATCATTTAGAAGTGGCCAAGGAGCAGATCGAAGCTTCTAGTCTAGGCCTAGCTGTTGCCTTCAGCGTCCACTTCCAAAGAATGAAACCATAATGTTATCATTCCATTAATTTCTTATAAACATAAAATATACAATACTCAAATGATTGGGTAATAAAATAATCAGCACCATAAATGACTAAAACGGAAGTATTGCCGTCGCCTTAATTCAATGCAAATGATATCGACAAATATGAAAACTAGCTAAACAATGTGATCACGTCATTGTTCTTCCAACTGTATGTAATCAGTCATTATTTGACACTGTTGATCTTATAATAACTTAATGTTGTCATCTCAGAAGAATACTATTCGCGATATGCAAACATTTGTTCTAAGTATTAATTCATGACAGCTGGGAGTTCACGGTGACCTCGCAAAACATCAAAACTTGGCAAATATTAAAAAGTTGTATTCTGTCATCCGTAACACAATGAGTGACTGGGTCATTTCCGGTAGAAATGTCAAAGTTCAACAACCTGTCACGATATAACCCTAAACATTGTCTGTGTTAAAACAGGCAAAACAAATTCACCATAGTGGCCAGCTTGCATACTACTACTCTGTATAAGTACCTTTCGTCAAATCATAGTAGTTGACATAAACATTCAGTCATGAGTTTAACAGGCAAAGTAGCATTAATCACCGGGGCTGCAGAAGGTATGGGAAAAGCAATTGCAGAAGAGTTCCTCAAGAACGGAGCAAAGGTGGGTAAATGAACTTTGAGCTATGTAGGGACGGTGTTATACCCCATACGTCGGTATTGCTTGAAATCAAACCAAGGGCTATGTATATCTAACATTAATGACTAACGGGTGCAAATCCCATTTACAGGCTTCTAAAATGAAAAAAAAAAACTAGAGAACAACACAGAAAATGTAAACGAACAAAATGCACTTAAAAACCCATTGCAAGGCACAATATATAAAACCATTCTTGCCAGGTTGACTTGAGGCAAAATTACAAAATTGCATTTTCAATATTTTTCAGAGATAAATTAAAGTCAATATTCGACTTACTACAAGAAAGATTATTATCAGTTGTCATACATCTCTGAATGGCACAGTGCTTAAAAAATTAATTATACTGACATCAGGTCTAAAACAAGTAAAATTCTAGATCTCCTCTGTGGTACATTGAAACGTAATTGTAACTTAGCGAGAATATACGGACTATCATAAACATTATTCACACACTTAAGCTTGTATAATTTAAGACTTCAATAAATCATATATATCATATGTATATGATACCCTTAAAGTGGCACGTAGTCATTCGTATCCTGGCTCTGCTGTTTTCTTCAGGTACATACGTATGTAAGTAAGTAAGTATGTATGTATGTATGTATGTATGTATGTATGTATGTATGTATGTATGTATGTGTGTGTGTGTGTGTGTGTGTGTGTGTGTGTGTGTGTGTGTGTGTATGTATGTATGTATGCATGGATGTATGTATGTATGTATGTATGTATGCATGTATGTATATGTTTGTTTTACCTACTACATGAACTGACAAGGAGACATGTATGGGTATGGTGTAAACACTCCTGCATGTCACCATATGGACAGATTATTATGTCATATTTAAACAAAAGCCGTAGCTAAACAAATATTGTCTGCCAGGTAAACAGCCAAGACCAGTCGTGTCTGGAAAATTTATCGAGCCCTCCATTTCAGTAACTGGGTCAGTCCATATGTTACTTAACACGTCATCACATGGTATGTCCATGCTGAATTGTGACTATGTTAGAGGTCGTATCGATCGAACTTCTAACCCGTAACCTCACCATTCTTCATACTTAAAATTAATTCGATTTAACAGGCTGTTTATCTTGCTGATATCAATGAAAAGCTTGGGCAAGAGACGCTTGAAAACCTGCGCAGTCAGTATGGAGCAGACAAAGCAGTCTTTGACAAATGTGACGTCACTTCTAAGGAGCAGCTGGAAGGTACATTTTAGTTCATGATTGTAACCATTTATTCATCTCTTGAAGAATCTCTTTTGAGGGATGGATTAACGTTGGTAATTATTTTGATCACAACTATGTGTGTGCCGGATTTGATGCCCTTTGTCTGATGCGTTGTATTAGTTCACAATACATTTATAATTGTAATAATAATGATACATAGATAAATAAAGTTACTTTTATAGAGTGCTTTTTTCATTGTGTGCTCAAATGATTCGGACAATTATTATCCCTAGCATAGACCTATAACGGCACAATTGCCTGTATACGTCCTCAACTAAATGAAGAGCATGAAATTCATTGCAGCCTCAGTAAAGTACTTAAGATAAGAATGTTCACATAGCAATCTTTAATCTACCAGCTGCCCATTGACTTGGACACAGTCTGATAAAAATCCAATGTAGTGTACATATTGCGGTTTCTCTTTGGCTGTTACATTTACTGTCGTTTGCTCTTTTGTGAGCGCTCGTTAAATCTGCTTAAAATCCGATGTAGTGTACATGGCGCGATTTTTTGGACTGTTGTGTTTACGGTTGTTTGCTCTTTTGTGAGGGTTCATTACATACATTACAGACACAATACCATGCCATAGGTTTTCCCGAACCAAATTCGTACTTATATGTAGCCAACCAGAATCGTCTTACAATATAACACTCAACATTCGAAACTGAAAGAAAGAGAATGACTAAACAATAACAATAATATCGTTGTTTATGATCTGTGCTGGTGGTCTTTTCGAACAGAGCGCTCAGAATTATTGTACACGTATCTTTCGGCATATTACGCATTTTCATTGTTGAGTGAATTCACTCAGCGCTCTCGTGTGGTTCGGGAAAATCTATGGTATTGTGTGCCAGATGTATGTAACGAGCGCTCACTAAAGAACAAACGACAGTAAGCGTAACAGCCAAAAAGAAATTGCTCCATGTACACTACATCAATTTTTTATCAGATTCCCACCGTTATTCGAATCACGTCTAAATTGTTTAATTATAATATACACTTCACAATCTAAATGTAAAATTGTACAATCAGAAAACCCAACAATTAATGAATTAATCATTATGAAATCATTGAGACTCGTCGATATACTCTTAAAAGTAGGAAATTAATCATAGATCATTGACATAAAGTAGAATCATGATAGAGAAAAAAGAAGAAGAACTGACACGTATTGTCTTGTATTGTTATTTCCAGCTGCATTCAAGGGCTGTGTAGACAAATTTGGTCATTTGGACATCGTCTGCAATAATGCTGGTTTCCTGAATGAATTCAAATGGGAGCTAATGTTGTCAGTAAATCTGGTAGGCTGGATTATGATTGTCGAATGAACTATATGTGGAGAGAGATTTCATTAAGTGTTTTGGGGATTCAAAATATTATTTCATGATTATGTTACATTCGGCATTTCTTCAGTTTATTTCATGCTGTACAATTTAAAAACTAAACTATTATAATTATTGTTCATATGTCGATGTAATCAAATCATACATGGCAAATATGTGATTACTTAGCATACAATTGTTAGGATTAAATAACTAAACCATTGAAAGACTTTTTACATCATTTCGCCGTTCTGTGAGATCCACTCGAACTAGGTTATCACAATGATGTTTTCAGTCACGCACATGTATGTACTATGTCAGATGTTAAAGACAGAACGAGTGGGGTTATACTTCTGTAACATGCCTGTAACAATAATAGCAAATTTTATGGTATATCGTCGTATGTCTTATTTCTAGAATGCTGTAATTGAAGGAACGTACCTGGCTGTCAAGTACATGGGAACTCAAAATGGTGGCAAAGGCGGCGTTGTCATCAATACGTCATCAATCGTCGGTCAGTGTCATGTGCTTTTATTCTTTAAACTTTGGTTATGGGGTGCCATTTTAATACGGAGAGTCACCATTACTCTGTAGATTCTAGAAGTAGTGTTCAACAAAATAGAAATTGATATAAAAAAATGTCCCTTAGCAATCAAAGTTTGTTTTGTGAGTTGGTGCCATTCGAGCTCTTATTAACATTATTCTTGAGAACTGGTTTCCTTTTACGATTTATGATATGAACAATTCAGAAATATGGTGTATAAGGCATATCTACCATAACGGTTTACAGTGTTATTATGTAACCAACGTATACGTTCTATAAACGAATGGGTACGTTTCCTCATTTTGCAACTAGTGACAGTCACACATTCGCAAAGGGAACATGTGACAAACAGGGAAAGTGTATTTTCAAACATATGAATTGGATTAATAACTAATGCAATTGTATTAGTTAATTGCATTAGTGGTACAACATTCAAAGCTTATAAGACACATATGGTTTGATAAGAACAGTTGTTTTATGGCATTTTGCACATACATGGAATGCCAGGAGAACTTGAAATTTGTCCATGAATGAGAACTATTGTAAAATGTGTAAAGAGGCTGCAAAACTGTTCTTACCAAATTATGTCGTGTAATTATTTTCTCTGTACATCCAACATACTGTGTCAAGTGTTAACAAATTCTACTTGCACATTTAAATACTTGCCTGTCGCTGGTTGTATGTCAATATCCATGAACACATGTGTATTGCATTATGTTACGGTAAGTTACAATACGTTAAGTTACGTTATGTTACGATAAGTTACATTAGGTTCCGTTCTGTTACTTTCCGTTGCGATATGATACGTTATGTTACATTACGTTACGCTATCATGCTACATTACATTTGATTACGTTATGTTATGTTTATGTTATGTAGGCTTAATACCAAGACAATACGCACCAATCTATACTGCGAGTAAACACGGTGTCATTGGCTTCACCCGGGCTGTAGCAGTGAGTAGAATAAGATTTGCTTCATTGAGTAAAACGAGAAATTGTTCATATTACTCTTCAAACTTTATGATTTCGGAATTGTTACCAAAAAATGTAGAAATACTGATATTCTTTGTATTTTCACCACACAATTAAGATTGGCTTTGAAAATATGTTATGACATAGTAGTAATAAACTTAGTGTAGCTTCATACATTTTGGAGTGGGTACATTATTCTGTCTCCGTCATCCTGCTAACGCAAGCCATAGATGTTGGAGAGGGATGCGTTTTAAACCTTGACACGTGTACCAAGTGAGGGCGTTTTTAGATCAAGTTAAATTTGCGTCTCGGAATATTAATATCGCCATACAATAGACAGTTTCATACCCTTGACAATTTGGTGTATATGTTTCCAATGCTTTGTTGTTTTCGCAGTTTGAACCAGCCATACAGGATAATAGAATTCGTGTTGTAGCCATCTGTCCAATGGTTGCAGATACCTCATTCTTTCCATTTGCGATGGAACATGGCACTAAATATACTGACGATTTTACAAAAGTGTTTGAAGCTGTCCCTTTTCTCAAGTAAGTTTGTAGAAGACTCTGTTGAAATCTACTTTAATATATACCATTTTCTCACATAACTTGCCAGTGAATCTAAAGATAAAAGTCATGATTGATGTTGTTATAATTGTGCAGTAGTAGTAGTAGTGGTGGTGGTGGTGATGGTGGTTGTGGTGGTGGTGGTGGTAGTGGTGCATTTGTTTGCTTGGTTGTCTGTCTGTCTGTCTGTCTGTCTGTCTGTCTGTCTGTTTATTTGTTTGTTTGTTTGTTTGTTTGTTTGTTTGCTTAATTTATTCCCCGTCTTGTATAGACATGTTGTATTTGGAGTGCTTGTAAAACCAATAAAATGACATTCTCTCTATGAAGGTTGCCAGAGATTACATCAACAGTAATGCACCTACTCGAAGATACTACTTCTGTGGGGACGGCTAATGCCATATTTCCTGGCAAAGGATTTAAGGCCATACCGCCACCAAAGTTGGACTGAAAAAATGACATGGTCAACACACCAACTTTCTGAAGAATAGTCTAGGTCTTTTATTTTTATTTTACATGTCTGCTGTGGTTCTTCATTTGCAACACAATACTTTTTGTTTAAGCTCATATCCCTGGAAACATTTTTTGTTGTCTTAAGTTAGTTAGCAATTTTTTTCTACCTTTGACCTACGACAACTGTTAAATTCTCCCGTCTCTCTGAAATCAACTTGTTTACCTTTTAGACATGGAATTAGAGGAAGATAACATTTTACTTTGGCCAAACAAACAAATAAACAAACAATCAAACAAACAAACAAACAAACAAACAGACAGACAGACAACCAAACAAACAATTAACTAACTTTGCATTATATTGTGATTCTGTGTTGCCACATCCCATCACTGGCACCGTTGTAATATTAGAACATATATCAGTCAAAATACTACTGACAACCATGCAGTGAATCAATTGTCAGTTGCGGTGCGAGGAAAGGAGTGGGTCTCATCAAGATTGTGAAGGGGGCTCGGGAACATTATGGTATTGGACATGGGGATATGGTGGTGGAGCGGAGATGTTGACCTTGGTCGGTAGTGCACCAATCTAGTCTTTGGGAGTTCTGGCATTCAGCTGTAGACAATCACTCCCTTATGTCGCCTCCATCAAATACGCACGACAACAGTTAAATAATGACAAGGATATATGTACATTCATGTCTTATTATATGTTACGTTGGTCACCAGATAAACTATTTTAGCTAAGTCTGCTTTTCAGTGACCATTTACTGCGTAGCTGAGAAATATGTTTCAGATTTCTTACAAATTTATCATAAAAAAGAGAATTTTTGTCGTAAATTGCAACTTTTTAAACTTGGACTAGTATGACCAGTTACATGTATTTTACTCAAAAATTCACAATTGAAAACAATGATGGTTTTATAAGAGGGAATACTCTTTTTGTCGAGCAAGACTATTCCAAAAGACGCGATACTTTTACGATATTGGTATGTATGCAGACATTGAGGTATGTGGCTATCAATACGTCGCCTGGTTTCGTTCTCACCAATGAGTGGGCAAGGCCCGAGTGAGGGCGCCCCAACACCGTGACGGCATATCTAGGTATTCAAAATAAAGCGACTGGTAAACTCAATATAACGTTACATGCATAGCTTGTATATGATGATAATTTCATGTACAGAAAACTACATTCTTTAAAAGGCTTTGACTTCACAATATGCAAGTTTATCAAAAACAGTCCCAACCAACAACTTGTTGTCATAGTAACTGGCACCCTTTCAGTAATGAACCATCGTTCATGAATACTTCTCTTATATCGATGGTATCCAAAGGAGCTTCCATGGAATCTAGACGAACTTTCAATACCTTTGGAAAGAAGAAGAATTGTTTTAAGTAAGCGTTATTCTCAAATCAACATGTGTGAGTAATTTCCCAAATTATTGGCAGTTCATTTGTTTACAGTTAGCAAATCACTACGACAAAATATGCCCCTCCCCACCCAGAAAATGGAACTGGAATTGAGGGAAAAACATAGCATAAACAGTAAATTTCACTCAATCTACTTCATCAAAGCTCGCATAAGTTTAATAGCATACTGCAGTGTGTGAAAATAAATGTCACTATCTGACGAGAAATTAAATAATTTTAGGTCGTGACTTATGACTAATGACGTATGAATTGACGTATGCATATTATGATGTATGGAATGACGTACGTATGTGCATTATGACGTGTAACATGACGTATGTGCATTATGACGTATTAAATGATACATGTGTCTGAGAGAATAACATTGCTTGACATTGAAGATGCAGTTGGGAACCTCAACTTGCATATATTGGTGTCATTTGTGCAATATATTGCATATGTATATTAAGGTTCAAGTGTCTACTACAACACACTATGCAATTATGTATGCTCTATAGGTATTAATGAAGTTGTTTAATCAGTCGAAATAATGACAGCAGACATACCTGAGCACCTGCTTGTTTGGAATCGTCTTCTGCGTATTTCCAGAACTGTTCAAGGATAGGATGACAACCAAGCCAAAGCTCACCTGTGTTTCTATCCACTTCAATGTTATCTACTCCAGTGTTGAGTTCAAGTTTCTATATATACAGAGACAAGTATGTACATTAGTATAGTATGCAGTACATATTATTTCACATAATACGCTGCTTTGCAAGTAATTGTCGCTGTTTGCATGTTACTGTAGCTATCTCAAAAAAACATACTCTATGCCAACGTTTTAGATAGTCTGACATCAGATTTCAAAGCTGGTATTTTGGCATAATACAAAAAAGAGTTGTGCCGTTCTGATCCGAACCAGGGGTAATAATTGTAAAGCGCTTTGAGCACGGAGTGGGAAAGCGCTATATGAGAACCCAACATTATTATTATTTTTTCTATTATGGTATTGCATACCTTAACTTCCAAGATAGAGTTGTCCTCCTTTCGCTCAAAGATATATACATTCCCAGCTACTAATTCAGCAACATATATATATCTGCACAGTGATAAAATGAGTGTAATTATGAATATGAAAAGAACTGATTCTAATCATAGTAATAATATCCAAAAATCTGGTATGTCCTCAGATCTGGGGTGAAAGCATAAAACATATGAATTATTTTTGTTGAATAATTATGACGTATGTGTGTTAGGACGAACACAATGTCGTATGAGAAGATTGACATAAATATTGTTATGGTGAATGATGTATGTGTGTTATGTGGTGAATGATGTATGTATGTATGGTATGAGGTGAATGATGTATGTGTGTTATGAGGTGAATGATGTATGTGTGTTATGAGGTGAATGGTGTATGTGTGTTATGAGGTAAATGGTGTATGTGTTATGAGATGAATGATATATGTGTGTTATGTCATGAGGTGAATGATTTATGTGTGTTATGAGGTGAATGATGTATGTGTGTTATGAGGTGAATGATGTATGTGTGTATTGATGTGAATGGTGAATGTGTGCATGTGTTATGAGGTGAATGATGTATGTCTGTTATGAGGTGAATGATGTATGTGTGTTATGAGGTGAATGTGTTATGTTGTGAACGACGCATTATGACATGGCTGGCACATGTGTGTTATGACGTGATTATATATGTGTGGTGTGACGCGTGATGACGTATGTGCACCATGCCATGTCACGATGACTTGCGTATGAAATGATACATGAATGGTGCTAGTACTCATATACTGCCGAGTCAAATAAAATAAATATTTCGGTACATCAACTTGTGACCCATCAAATCTTAAACATGATTTTTCAAAATCATATATTTTATGACATTAAGTGTACACGTTAAATGCTGCCAGTCGAGTATTCCTAGCATTTCCTATCATCCTTTTAAACTCTGAAACATTCAAAGATTCGTCGTTGTTGGCGCTCTTGTAAAACAATTTTCTAATAACACATATATACAAATAACGAGTGATCATAAAGAAATCCACACATACAACGAATTTTTCAGTTTACCACCATCCTTCACCCTAAATGTGTTCTTGAATAATCCATTCTTAATTCCAATCACAATATTTAATAGACCATTCGTCGGATGAAAAGTTACATATATCCGCAATAACATCAACTTTACTTACTTTCCATCTGGAGATATGTTTATACCGTTAGTAAAACGATATCCCGATGACAATATTCTACTTTCACCTTTCTCATAGAAAGCAATTTTACCCCAGGCTACAAGACTATGTAGTTCATAATGTCTGGCGACTGGTGCATTGGTAAAATACATATCTATAGTGTAGTAAAAGGTCTCTGGGGCAATAACCACCAAATCGTTAACACTGAAATGAAAGAGACAATACTTGGCTGTATAATCATGATAAAGTTTTGCTAAAATCTTATAACATTATTTACTTATTTATTTATTTATTTATTTATTTATTTATTTATTTATTTATTTATTTGGGGGGATACAGTGTAGATCTTTGTACAATAGACGATGTAAGTACATTGGTTTTACTAAATATAAACCATCGTGTTAATAGAGCTTCGGTGAAGGGTTTAAATTATATCTTGTCGTATGAACGATTGACCTAGCGATCTCAATTTGGATATAGTGGTACTCGTCGCGTTCGATTTTTCCTAGGGCAATATTCATGTAGCAAGACAGTCCTATAGGGGCTTTGCTTTGACTAGGGAATGATTATGAGTCTGAGAATATGATGTGGTATAACAAACTTATCGTCTATCTTTATTCGGCCACTAGTAGACATCATATTACCCCTTGTGCTGTTTAGCAACAAAAGCCACAAAGCAAATGTTATGTAGCAACTATTTCCCTCGGCTCTCAGCCTTGGTAAACAAAAGTTACTACATACCAGTCCTCGTGGTAATCAACTTCTATAGTGCCAGGCAAAGGTATATAATGGGTACTTTGTCTTTGTGATAGATCATGCTAGAGTTATGCATAAAAATAGTTAAAGATATATCAAATTGGTTTCCTTACAAATTTTAAAGTAATACTTACACGGGTGTAGAGTCATATTCTGTCAGGTCATTTCATGATAGATTACACACACAAAAGACTGTCGAATCACATACCTGTAAATATTGTCACCAGTTAAAGATTTCAAATGATTCAGGACTCTTTTCTCTTGATCATACGCAAATATTTCAATCCTATCTTTCTCGCTTGTGTGATGATTCACAACATACAACGTTAGCTCGCCTGAAAATGATGTTGAAAATTTGTATAAAAGAACTTTAAACTCAAACAACACGAATAGTATTTTTAGATTTCCGAAAACTCGGGATTTTTAAAAATCTTATCAAAGTATTTATGTGAAATGAATGTGTTTGATAGTAGAGATACATATTATACCAAATTATACATGGCTTCTGTTAACTCTACCATTCATAACATACATTTTCATGAAAAAATAACACATTTTGCTTTATTTTGACATTAGTTTGTGTTCGTACATGTTGTTAACTTCGCAAAGAGGCAATTTCATGCACACTCATCTGCCTTTCCATTTTAGATTATTTTTTATTATGTTGAAAAAAATACAAAATGTCAAAAATTATATCATAAAGTACATACTTAATACTAACTTGGTTATGACAAACTGATTTGTTGAATAATTAGCATAAGTATTATCTATATATTGTCATGAAATGAGATACGATCATGCTTGATGCTGACAACCTGTCTCCTGTGGTGTGTTGAATACAAAGTTTTCTTTAGATGATCTTTATTTGTAATATATGAGTTTTTGTTCTGTGAGAACAAATTAAAAGCCAATGAATTGGTCCATACATAGTGATGGTTGCTAACTTACAAAATTACAATTAGATTGAAATGAAAATATTGTTTGGTTTCTTCAAGTTAAGTTGTTGGGGGCGCTGTTCCAAACAATTTCGCATTGGTCTAGCTTGATCGAACGAGATATGTCCCCTAGGTGTCGCATTTGATTGTTAGATAGAAATGAAACGTAATCGGGTAGAATATTAATTTGTGAAAGAAAGTCTACTTTGAATTCAATACCTGATTTAGGGTCTTCATAGAGACTTATACCGTGTGGATAGAAAGTTGTTGTATCAAAACCTCCCAGTAAAGGAAGTTCTTGAACATTCTTCTCAGGATGGTTATAATCAAATAGATATATACCCCTCTTTCTTTCTTTAGTTGGAATCCCAGTACCGGGTATTCTGTATCCCTAAAGAAGACAATACAAGAGATATAAACGTGTTTGTGTGTACTTGCGTGCGTGCGTGCGTGCGTGCATGGATGGATGCGTGTGTGCGTACGATGGTGTGTGTGTGTATGTGTGTATGTATGTACATGTATGTATGTATGTATGTATGTATGTATGTGTGTGTGTATGTATGTATGTATGTATGTATGTATGTATGTATGTATGTATGTATGTATGTATGTATGTATGTGTACGTGCTCTTGTAGTGCAACATATAAAGTACTTACCGATGATATGAAAGCTAGCCCATCTCTTGTGACAGTAATGTCTTCAGATCCTTCGTCTACAACACAATGGTACACGATATATTGAGATGACATGTACATATATGACATATAAAGCAGATATCCGTCAAGTATTCGTTACTAAAGTCTTTACGAAGCCCAATTTTGAAATGTGACATTTGAAGATCATTTTATCTGCAACTTCCTATTGCAAATCTGTGACCTGAACGAAACAGGGGCAACTCCAGTGTAAAAAAAATAGGATTTCTTACTTTCTCCTTCAAGAGATGTGATCATTGATCACTGCAGGTTACTACTAGCAATGGTATTCGATTGGTATTGATATTTTTATACATCAACCTAGCCGAATATACACACATGGTGTTGCCCACTGTATTAAGTCGTCTGTAAAAGTGTAACTTGAAGCAAGGCAGTTTTGGAGGAACTCTCATCCCAATTTTACAAAATATGTTTTGTCACAAAGGTATGAGATTGCTGTCAGAGATCGAAGTCGAGGTTAGTTTTAGTGACGTCATTTCCTCGTCATATTGAACCTTGTATCTTGATGTAAGTCTTACCTATTCCTGGCACTATTCTACATGGACCTGGTTCATGATTAAATATCGTCTTGAAGTAGCCGAAATAATACCTAACAAAATAAGACAGAAATAATCTGTAAAAGTCAAATTGATGGTATTGGCACCATCATGCATCGGATCTGAAAAAATGAATGATTATTTCAATTTCATTTACACAACCATTTTTCCAAACATTGGGTTAAGAGCATTTGACGGACTGCTCTGTATGAACATGTGTCAATGTAATTATTAAAAAAGAAATTACCCCGAAATATTCGTTAAGTTCATCCAAAACAAATACGAGAGAGCTGAAGGACCTTGAAACTGCACTATGAGTCAATTCCTCAGCTCAACTATCAGGTTAAAAGCAATATTAATGGTATCTATAGTAAATATTTTCCAGCCCAAAGAAGAAGCGTACGGGCAGAGTTGAATTTTGGGTTAAACTTTATCTATTTGTCATGACTCGGCTTAAGAACCCTGGCACCATCCATAATCTAATAGCTTTTCTCAGACACAATCATACAGGCTAAGTATACGTCTTAGTATTGTATTAATTATGTTAATAATATGTACCATTATTTAAAACAATTATTATTTTAGGTACTAGCAAGAAAGCTTATACCACAACACTTGCTCCTTGGATTAATGAGCAAGTTAAATGTGGGTGAGAAGACGAAATTTCTGGCGAGGCAGTCGACAAACTGATGTGTAAAAGCACCTGGTTAAGAGTTCATGACCTTTCCACATGCTTAAAATAGTATATCTCTATCAGTGACACTGGAATGCATAAAAACCACGGATTGTCATTTTCACACTCAGAGATAAAGATTGTGTCATCTAAGTTGTACTAAATCTCGCCAACTTCACCAGGAACAGCTTCCAAGCTATATATTTTGTCTTTTTTGTACTAAGTGTAGAGAATACCTCGATATACCAAATGTACATGTCCAACTCTTTGTCGTAGCCGTCCAGTTAATACACATATATAGGTTAGGTCAAAGGGTAAACCAGACAGTGGAGACGACACGTAGTCACATGCAGGTGTTATACTAGAACATCCCACTTTTAGCGTCAGTATTATATATTGCACCATGTTTACAATTTTTTCACATTTCTCCCAAAGAACGCTTTAAAAAACTATGTGTGTTGGTTAAAGTTTGATTTCTTATACAAATCATCACCTTAAGTGCTACAAATGAATACAGAACAGCTTTTTTTACTGTACTAAATAAGCAGACAGTAGACTGTAGATATTTATGATTACTGTACTTCATATCATCTGGTGACATTACTGAGTGAGTGATGGTATCGACAGGTCATTGACAATTAAAACGACATTTCTCCATAACATGATGCATGGTGGAGGAAAGTATGCACTTGCAACTCTACATTTTGACATGGAATTATAAAGTATAACTGCGCGTCTCGCTTATGAAACTCAACACAACAAAAAAGCCTGTTCAGAACATTATGAAAACTTCATATATCTCGGCGTGCATGTGTCTCATCATTCGCTAACAATGATTTTGCATGCCTCCCTCATACACATGTAAAGGGGGGGGGGTGTTGTTCATAAGAATCACTGTAGCTGTTTTTACTGTCACCCCGTTCCAATCCAACAAAGATAGAATCCTATTGACAATCAATTTACGTGCACCGCATATATCATACCACTGTTATCTATATATCGAATCTTTGCCATGTGGGACAATTTGATGCCAGATGGAATGCCATCAACACGTGTACATTGTTTACATTATTAGGAGTTTGAAAATTAACGTACCAGGCACATTACTGAAACTGTTCAAATATACTTGCATAAAAAAGAATTGAGGTATATCAACTTGGCAGTTAGGAATAAACTTGCAATTGAATGTCATCCAATACATAACAATATGCAAATGTGACTATTGTATAGCCAACGTATATACGTAACCAGCTGGCACGGAATCATTAAAACTTACTTTTCACAAGAAAAGAAATAAATTAAAGTTAAAGCAAATGACCGAAGGAATGTATACTTACATATAATTGTAAACGTTAGTTGACAGAACAGCTAAAATACCAAGGAAAATCAGACGACGGAACATAATTTCTGAACGTTGATCAACCACACCCAGAATTTAGAGCAAAGGGGAATGAAATTTTCATAAATAACGCAATGCATCACGGAAAATGACAGGTAACTAAGTAACAAGATAAACTGATAACGCAGATATTAGAGAAGCTAGGGTGGTGGATTATTCAACACTTTATTAACTAGTAAATATTTGTTTATCAACCTTCTTTACATTTTCAAATATTATCTCTATCTATGCCAACTTTCTACTCTTTAAAAAATCTCTCCTGTCTTTGATAAAGTACATGTTTTTGGGCTAGCTTAGTGAAAGTGATAGTAACAGATTTTCATAAAGGATGTCGGTTATGATGAAACAACTCAAGCCACATACACGTTTGATGAAGAACTCAAAGTAAACTTACGTTCATCTAAAACGAACACTGGAATATTTCATAGTACACGAACTTAAGTCTCACATTACACATATCCAAAACATATATTCACTCTCCGGAAATACAGGTAGTCTTCCAAAGTTATCGCAATTTATAACGGGAACTGATTTGGTCAAATTGGGAGGTGGTTGCCACGGTAACTGTTCTGAGAGCTTAATGCTACCTTTTTGAAAAGTCTGGCAAAGCGTTTCACAAAGTTCACATTCTGGGCTTTCAGAAAAGGTATGACAACCTTTGCCACTCCCTCCCGTGTGGTACTGATGACCCTTATTTTAGGAGTCCAGCTCATGGACTGTAGGTGTAGTGGAAGATGCTCACCGGTCCAAGATCAAAAGCCGATCGAATCTCGACTTCTCGTTACAATAATTAAATTACAGTAAGTCACGCACAGTAAAGGAACGTTCTAACAATATCAATTGGTTATGTATATAATTAATATAAGCGTCCTGGACCATAAAAGAAAGAACGTTACAAATGGAATAACGTATCTAGACATACAAGATAGTACCTAATTTCTTTACACCCGTGTGGACTATTGTAAAAAAAGATATTTAATTCTTTAACTAGGTGTCTGGCGACATGTATAAACACGAATAGAGTGATGACAAATTTATGAGTGTGGAATCACTTGGCAGTACGTAGACTCTTGTATTAGGTGGAAGGACGAGAGCTACCTATTCGATTCAAACTCGATTCAAAAGAGATATAACTTTATCTCTACTGACTATGTCTAAAGGAGTAAATTATCTAATCAATTTATGTACAATATTTGTTATTAAAAAAAGGTAAAGATATTTGTAAAAAGAAATTTATATTTCCCAGGTTGCCTCTATTTCACAATACGTTAAATTATCAAGAACCGTTCCAACCAACAACTTGTTGTCATAGTAACTGGCAACAGTACATCCTTTGACTAGAGAACCATCGTCCATCAAGACGTCCCTCATATTGATTTTGTCGAAGGGGGCGCTGTCCGAGTCTAAACGTAATTTCAGTACCTGCTGACAGAAACACATCCAGACATTGATAATAAACTCACCATATATTTTATCTGACATTAAAGTTAGTTAACTGACTAAACTTTTGTCGATACATATTTCAACGACATTAGTATAAATGACATTATAATGGAAATTCACACACATGATTAACAAAAGGTAAAAAAATGACGAAATTGTTATGCATCGACAATACTAAACAACTAGATAGAAACGCCAACAGATGATGCATACTCCATATACGGAGATAGCTTTCTGTGCCCGAAATTCAAATACAAGATATTTGCATACGTTCGAAGGAAATCAAGATTGGATTTCATCGGTTTTGATGGAAATACAATTGTATAATCGCAATCATTAATCTGCAAGTGATTTCGTTTTATTCCAAAACAGCAAATTTGTCATTCTGCAAATATTCGCGAACATTGCGATTATATACACATGTCCCCTTCGTCGTCACATACCTATATTTGCAGATACCAATCTATGAGTCAACGAATATTTAACGCAAAACTTTTGCAACTTTGTAAATTTATTTTAAACATATGACTTTGTGCAAAAATATAATTGTACACTATACCTGACCACCAGGATTATTATATCCAAACAGAAGGTGTAGAATAGGATGGCAACCAATCCAAAGTTCACCTGTTTGTTTGTCTACCTCGATGTTATCTAACCCAGTGCCTAGAGTGATTCTCTGTGGATTAAAAACGTTTAGAGAAATTCACAAGAATTTTTCACAAATTTAGATGTTGAACAACGCACTCTATGGTATAAAGTCATCGTTGAGCAATTTATCAGCAAATAATCATACCCCGTGTGTCATATATATATATTCATTTTTCCGATCACTATGACGTGTGGTCTCTTTTATGGTGAGGGGGGTACTTTGGTTCATGTTGATGAGCAAATACTAATGTAGGGCGGTAGGAATTTTTGAAACACTATTAATGTAATTTAATTAGTGACTATACTATCCATGAACTGTTTTAACATAACATTGTGGATTCAGACCTACCTTAACCTCTGCTATAGTGTTGTCGTCATTCCTCTCAAAGATTAATAATTCTCCAGGAACCAATGTAGCAATGTATAAATACCTGCGCATAAAAAATACAATTTCATATATATCATTCGACTGTTTTAGTTATAGTGGTAAGGGGTAATCTTACATGGTCTGGTATATAGAAGAGTGACCAGGGTCATTCGTACCTGTGTTCATTTAGAATCCCTTTATTAAAATATTTATGTGCTATTTATGTGCCTTAACAATTCATCCTCCACCCTTCAAAATTAATTGTATAATTAATATATCAGAAAACTCAATCCATGATTCAGATGTAACAATTACAATTATTCGCCATTTGCATTATTCTCCAAATGATTACGGTAACATTACAAACGACACAGCATTTGTATATATATATATATATATATATATATATATATATATATATATATATATATATATATATATATATATATATATATATGTATATATATATATATATATATATATATATATTTGAACGTTCCAAAGCTATTTACAGCAAAGCAAAATAAATTTAAAAAACTGCAATCGGTAAGTTAAAGTGGCCATATGGATGAGAATTTGGTATTTATTTTGGATTTTTATTTGATAAAACAGCTTCACCATGTTTTTCTACTTGACAAAATAATGCGAAAGAACATATACCAAGTCCATGTTCATAATTCAATACATTGCAAAAAGATGCAAAAAGTGTAAAAAGTTTGTTATTGTACGTACAAGAACAAACATTTTACACATTGTTTAATGTTTTGCCGTTTATTGAGATGTGAACATGGACTCGGCATATGTTATTTCACAATATTTTTTCAAGTAGAAAAACATAGTGAAACTGTTTTATCAAATAAAAATCCAAAATAAATACCAAATTCTCATCCATATGGCCAGTTTAATGAAATACTTAAATATTGCCAACATAACACCATTCTAAACCTCTTGAGGTATTTCCTACAAACATACCTACAGTCTCTGACACCAAAACTTACTTTCCATCCACAGATAAATTAATACCATTCGGATAGCGATACCCAGAAGCTATTATTGTGTCTTTGCCATCGTACAATCCAATTTTACCCAAAGACAAACCACTGGTGATTTCTAAACGTCTGGTCCAGGTTGCTTTGTTGAAGTATACATCTACAGTGTAATAGAATGACTCAGGACCAATTGCTATGATGTCGTTTACACTGAGAATCAAAGAAGTCAAGAATTTCGTCAGTTTGTTTGTAGGGATACAATTTGTAACTTGCTGAATTTTTCTTGATTCGTTTTATTTTCTTTGTAATGTTTTGATATTGCTCAAAACACGTCGTAATTCTCTTGTATCTGGTATACCTCTTATAAAGTATTGAACATGATTTAAGAATAACAAATGGTAACATTTATTCAAAATCAATACGCCAGTCGCCTTACCCAAGCCTATTTCCACATACCCAAATCGCTCAACTTGTTATTCTCTTTAGACGCTGATTTGCTTTCAAAGTAATCGTATGGTGTACATGATGTACACTGGCATTAACTAATGCCTTTCATAAGGACAAAAGGCAAGGCTTCCCATAGTTGTTCTAAATTGATTTGTTTTTGTCTTCGTACATGAAATTGCAACTGCATTGAAAAGTGAAGGAATGAAATCAGCACCTTCCCTCGATAGAATCGGAAATCTCTCTTATATATTGTAATAAACAAAGCCATGGCAATCACGTAAGTCAAATGAAATTATCATTGATTATGCAAATTAGCGAGTTATATGTAAGTCATAAAAATCCCTTTTGTAGGCCATATGTGAAATGAAATGGTGATGCCATCGCAATATATTAAAGTCAGAGTTACAATATAACTTGGTAAATATCTGTAATCACGAAAACGACTAAAAGGTTTCGCATTATTCATGGATTACTCAAAGTCTATGAATCATTAATTATGCAAACGACTAATTAAAATTAAAAGCTACACCAAGAAGTGTATATGTCACATATATATATGCGACACATTTGAAGGCATGTACTGCCGGTCAGATCTACGTCTACGTGAACATAGTTTGCTGAGAAATATTTTGAGTGATGTTTTTGCCTTCTATTATTTACATTTGAAGGATTCGATTTCTTACAAGACTATGGTAACGTTTTAGAACAAAAGAAGGTAAAATATAACAACTTGTAGATATTTTCTCCGGTGACCGACTTAAGGTGATTGAGAGCTTTCTTCTTTTCATCGAAGCGAAATATCTCTATTCTATCTTCATCACTGATGTGGTGGTTCACAACAAATAGTCGTTTTTCACCTGAAAAGAATTACTTTAAATAGTTCAACTATATATAACAAAGATGATTGTGAAATAAATACGAACATTTACAACGTTAACTAGATCAAATGTAATATATTTAGCTACATTGTTATATCTTAAATTACAAATCTCAGCGCAAAAAGGGGATGAGCTTTACCCTTGACAATCAAAGCCAGAAGTATATTGTAAAATTGCTCCAAAATGTGCCCTTACGTAGTAATATCGAATGATAATTTACCCACCTAGCGTGAGGAGGGTGATAACATCCCAATCCGGTGACACAAACGCCCTAATTTAGAATGCAACTTTTTCATTATATTTCGATTGAACATTCATACATGTGATGGGACTGTAAAAAGATTATGGTCATTATAATTTCCGATTAGATTACTAAGAAAGGAGGGGAATCTCGCAAAAAAATTCTATGCTGACAAGAAATTACTTTTTCTAGTGTTACCCTTGGATAATAAAAGCTTCACTTGCTGGACAACTATCCCGGATGTTCCTATGTAAACAATGGCAATATATACAATATGTGTGTCTTGACGCATGTACTATTCTCCCTGATGGAACAATTACACTGCTTTAAAGATCAGCTGTTGGAATGATCCATGTATCAAGGAACTCTACAAACTTTTGCTAAAATCTGAGACTACATGTGATGCATACCTGAAGGTGGTTCTTCATATAAACTTATTCCATGCGGATAGAAATTGTCAATGTCGAAGTCTCCCAGAAGAGGCACTTCTACAACATTCTTATCAGGGTGGTTAAAGTCAAATATAAATATTTTCCCCTTTATCTGAGGGTTGCTTTGAGGGACGCCTACTATCCTGAAACCCTAGTGGGGATACAAGACATTCCTTGAATGTTATAATATGTTGTTTTTTTCGAAATGCCAGTCAGTAAGCCTTGTCTGATTTTGTGATCATTGTGCATTTCACCAAACTGTTATATTCTTGGTGGTTTTAATGTAGCAGGAAAATGTACCAAATGTGACGATATACTTAAAAGTCAAATTGTATTTTTTATTAGTTGGAGCGCAAGCGTTACGATACGCGATATTGTTGTTTGAATAATTATTAATAAATATTTACTGTCGGAAAAAACTGGTCGTATGATGTGTACAGGTGTATATGTCAGGTGAAAGGTCAAATAATAGAATACCAACCGAGGATATGAATGCAAGTCCATCACGTGTCACAGTAATATCTTCTGACCCATGAACTGAAATTGAATGAGAACAACTACATGACGTTTATAATTGCGCACTTAAAGTTAGTGGAAAATCAATGTCTTCAGAAAGGGGAAAGAGATGGGGCCAATATTACATTACAAAGCTGGTTTATTTTTTAAATATTATAACATTCACACTTACCTATACCTGGAACCGTTCTACACAGACCTGGATAGTGTTTATGTATCGTCTTGAAGTACCCAAATAGATACCTAAATAAAATGGTGAAAAGTCATCAACTAATTGCAATAAGGAGCAATTGATTGTGAAAGAGTGAAATAGACGTTAGTCACAATATCGCATGGACTCGTTCGTGGACGAAAAAGGACAAGTCTGGCGTTACGGTATGAGGCTTGAGTAATTGTAGAGAATTGAAATACCACTGACGACGACGACGACGACGACGACGACGACAACAACAACAACAACAACAACAACAACAACCATTTCCTACGTAGTTTATTAGATCATGACCGTGCTATTGTCAGTAAACACAAGTTTTAAAAAGTTTTTGCAAAAAAATAAGAATGGCGTTTATCCGCCATATTTTCGTAAACTCAATTTTCATCTTTATGTTTACACGCAAAAGAAGGATCACAATTTCTGTCATACGTAATTTACGTAAACTGTACTGCACAATACCTTAGAACACCTTTGTACTATATGTGAAATTGTTTGAATGAATTCTATATCCTCTACATCAACAACCCGAGTTCATATCAAGCCTTAGCCTTTTTATCAACGCACTTTTGAGATAAGAAATTGACATGTTGTAAAGTTAACTAAACACTACCTCTGACGTATTCAAATTAAGTCATAACGTTTTGTTAGGGTCATATTTGACTTTTTTAAACAGCAAATTGAATATAATATTGATGCTCAGTGACTTAATGTCTGTACCCTTTTGATGACAATTCACTCACCTCCCTCATGGAATTATCACTGAAATACAGTCTTTTCGTCTGTGGTGTGCATAATATATATCATATCTACTACTACACTTGGGTGGGCTATTACATTTTGTAACGAGTACCGGTGGTAAATGTGATGTGGTCTTTTCAAAATTTAATATGAATGGCGTCTGGTAATTCGTTGCTAAAACATAATGACACTTGATATACTCTTGAACTATGGACCTAAGTTTGTAAATTTAGGCTAGTCCAGCCATTGGACTCTAACCCCAGCTACTAATACAGTCGACATATCAAGGCTTTACACACTACTGTACAGCCTGGTGAGTTTTCAAAGTTATAAATACTTGGCGACATAGTTGTTGAAATGGAGTTTTTAGAACACTGGCATACGTGAAAATTGTTCAAAGTTTCTAAACCCAAATTCAGTAAACATGATTTGGCATATCAAGGGTTAATATATACAGTTATCATTATATAACGCAAGCTTGTGCTATGCCATGAACGTTACAATCAGTGGACGTACAATCACCCCATCAGCACAACCAGTCACTATTCGGATGTCAGGTGTGATTCACTTCATGAATGATAGATACTCACAGATATTCAATTATTCGTGTTCCAAGCACAGCAACGACAACAAGGAGGACAATAGACCTAATCATTTTAGAAGCGGAACATCGGGTAACCAAATGGTCACTACCAATAAGGAGATGTCAATAAATGAATGACAGAACACTTCAGCTTATCAAATATTTAGTTAACTCACGGGTTGTATATTCATCCTGATGTGATTTTTGATCGATCATTTTATAATTAGGTAAATGTTTTTTTTGCAGAAAATGTTTAATCACCCCTTGTATCCTGGATATCTATATAGATAATAAGTCCTTATTCGGAGTAAGTCAATAATGCTCTGCTACTAATATTGCATCCAGTATATATATATATATATATATATATATATATATATATATATATATATATATATATATATATATATATATATATATATATATATATATATATATATAGTAAATAGTATCAAACTCGATCGTCGTCCGAAGATCGCATTCAAGCGTGAAACTCTGAGTAACGGCTCCGTACCATAACTTGTGTATTTTGTATATATATATATATATATATATATATATATATATATATATATATATATATATATATATATATATATATATATATATATATATATATATATATGAGTGTCTGATATATGAGTGTCTGATGATCGCAATATGCGTGAAACTCCGAGTTACACCCAAGAAAGAGTTCCAGTACTACCAAAACTATTACGCTCTGCCACTGCGGTATAGAGCACTGTCTTATAGCAGATTGATACTCACCGAGTTATATATATATATATATATATACTGGATGCAATATTAGTAGCAGAGCATTATTGACTTACTCCGAATAAGGACTTATTATCCTTGTTCTCTTTACTTTACATCCTTCTAATTTGTCGTATACAGGATACAAAAGACATTCTATTTCTCGGGTGCAATTACTGTAAACAGCGTTATTAAAGGAAAGGGTTAGTGACATGGATGACAAATTAGATATACTTGAGATAAAACACTAATTCAGTGTAAGAAGTAAGTCATAAACTGAAGGAAAAGCGCTCAATACTGAGAAGTAGAGCTGTATTACACAAAATACACAAGTTATGGTACGGAGCCGTTACTCAGAGTTTCACGCTTGAATGCGATCGTCGTCCGAAGATCGCATTCAAGCGTGAAACTCTGAGTAACGGCTCCGTACCATAACTTGTGTATTTTGTATATATATATATATATATATATATATATATATATATATATATATATATATATATATATATATATATATATATATATATATATATATATACTGGATGCAATATTAATAGCAGAGCATTATTGACTTACTCCGAATAAGGACTTATTATCCTTGTTCTCTTTACTTTACATCCTTCTAATCTGTCGTATACAGGATACAAAAGACATTCTATTTCTCGGGTGCAATTACTGTAAAGAGAGTTATTAAAGGAAAGGGTTAGTGACATGGATGACAAATTAGATATACTTGAGATAAAACACTGTGTCTGAAAATGGACTCAGTGTACCAAGAAACACTCTTCCAAAAATATTCCAATATTTTGATATTTATATACATAATATATCATTGAAATTGGTCACAAAATATGAGTTGTCATTTTTTATTCCACTTTTATACACAACGCTTCAATTATGATGTTTCATTAACATACCACAGGGGCTTGGGATTAGCCAAAGTTGTTTACAAA